>NC_057793.1:10103902-10403902 GCF_014905175.1 Aphidius gifuensis
AAAATTTTTCCTCATGTCACCACAACGGGGTATTTTTGATTATCATAATCTGTTCTCTTTTTTAAAAATGTTCACAATGCAAAGCGTTTGAGCCCTGATTTTCTTGACTATAATTTTCTTGTTTTTTCTTTTTTATAATACCGAGATTACTGAGGCAACATAAATATAATTTTTGTTTTATTTAAAAATTACATTACTATATTTTCTTTTAATTACTAAATATTTTTATAAATTTGAGACCAATCATGAAATCTAAAACCATGAGCTTTCATTTTTTGAGAATTAAAAATATAATCATTAGAAGAAAAAATAAATTTAATGGACAGCAACAAAAGTAGATGGAATCAATCCGGATCAATCCGGATTGGTCAATCATTACCAATGGCATCTCACTAGTCCCTTCAGATTTAAGCTAGATTTTGCGTATCCCTTCCACACCTGACTAGTCGACACTGTCGCTTCCAATATCTACGTGCATTCATAGTGCATATCTCTGACGGGTTGTCTATTGCCAATTATAATATCCATAAGTAAAATTTTTTAACATTTGTCATTTTAAAGTCCAACTTGAAGAAAAATAACAAATAAAGGTATTTATAAATATTTTATAAATTTGTCGACTATAAGGACAAGAAATGTAATTAAGTGTTTTAATGTAATGTTTTTTCGGCGCAATAATGATAAAAATTTGAATTTGCTACGGTTTAATTTCAAATACTGACTGACGTCAACATACATTGTTGTATTCGAAGTTTGTTTAACAGTAGCTTTGTTTACACATACTGCTCAGGAATCCAATTCTCGATTTATCACATAATTTTCTGCTTTTGATTAATTTATTGATTCTTAAATTCAACCTATTTTATTAGATAGTTTAAATTTATTCTTTACTATCATTAATCTTCATATACCTATATAATACATGTATTTTTTTTTTATTATCAGACTTTAAAAATGATGAATACAGAAGAAACAAGTTATGCTGAGAAAGAACAACAACTGTTTATTGATGTTGATAAAAAAATCGATGTTATTAATTTCTTGGATGATTATTCATTAGCAGAAATATTCATGTTGCTGCCAATACCTGAAAAATTGGCTGTGGAAGAAGGTATAGTAACTCATGAAACTTTGATTTTTCGAATGACAAGCTTTTTATTTATCATTTTTAGAACGTGATATTTTTTTTTCTAGTTTGTCCAAAATGGAAAGAAGCCTGTAAACTAGCTTGGTCTAACATCAAAAAATACAAATGTGGACATACAATTGGTCGTGCTTATAATAACCAGTTGCTGACACAATCATACGTTAAAAAATTATTATTACGATGTGGTATCTATTTAAATGAATTGTTTCTTTCGAGAATTTGCAACTCAAGTATCATGCCAATAATTGGTGAGAATTGCAAATATTTAACAAGACTTGAATTCGTATTTAATCAGAGATCAAAAATCAATACTGATAACTACACTCAAGCTTTCGAGAAGTTAGATAAATTGAAATACATCAAAATAAATGCGACCGCTTTGATATTTCATGAGGAATTAAGGTTGAATTATAAAATACTTGATAGTCTTTCTGAAAAAATTGATGAAATTCATTTAATTCATTCAAGAGTCATATCCAAGACACCAGTGTTTTTCGTAAGTACTTGTTGAATGTTGATTATAATAATTATAAGTCTGAATTTAACAAATCTATTAAAAGTTACCTCAATATATGTGTAAATTAATTTCAATTATTTTTCAGAATTTAAAAAAGTATAAAAATCTTCACAGCTTAACATTGAGTGACTGTACTTTAGTGACTGTACTTTAGATGATATTATACAACAAATATCTGAACAAATAACACTTGTTTATCTTGATCTTCATGATTCTTCGGTGACCGATGATTGCACATTTAAAGAAACTTATATTTTTCATAAACTTATAAATTTGGAACATTTCTATTGTTTAAATGAATGGGAAAAAATAACTGAAAATTCACCAAGTACTATTTTCAATACATGTAAAAATATAAGATATTTCAACGAGTCAACTAGGATCTTATCTTCTGTTCCATGTCGTATTTTACCTGGAAACTGGGTAAATCTTAAAAACCTAGAAGATTTCACTATAAACTGGACACTTAATCATAAGTCTGTATTGAAAATCGTGAAATATTGCAAGAATCTAAAATACTTACGTATAAAATATCCCACGAGATTTTTTTGGAAAAAACTATCAGAATTAAAAAATCTTGAATATTTAAAAACTCCGTTATCTTTTACCGACATTGAATCGATTGATGCAATTATAACCAATTGTAAAAAACTTAAACATTTGAGTTCAGACGGTTATGATTTTCTTTATAATGATGATTATTATTATCATAATTATGATTGCGATTATGATGATGATGATGAGAATCGTAATGGTAGTTGGGAATATTATCATTATGATGATGATGATTGTCATTATGATGGTGGTGACTATGATTATGATAGTAACGATAATACTGACGATGATGATGATGATAATCAACATCATCATGATTATCGAGTTTCTTCTGTAAGTGTTTTTGATAAGATATCAAAATTGGAATATCTCGAATATTTAAATATGTCATGGGAGGAGGACTTTGAAGACAGTAGTCTTATTGCTATTGCCAATGAATGTAAAAATCTCGAGAATTTGAATATATGTTATTGCACATCTATTACTGAAGCAGGTCTCGATGCCATAACTAGAATAAATTCATTACGAAGATTAGATGTTAGCTATCTCAAATGTGTTACAGACAGTTTTCTCAGAAAATTAAAAAGATTAAATTTTTTGAATTGTAACAAATGTAAAAAAATTACTGATGTTGGTATTATTCGAGTTATAAAAAATTGTCCAGATCTAAAACATCTTTTTATCCAATCAACCTATATAACAATTTATACCATTATTGCTGCAAACCGGGTAACCAAATATCGTAAAAATAATATTGTTTTGCAAATACATGATTGTCATGAAAAGCTCAAAATAGCCTGTAGATCAGTAATTAAATCTAAATGGTTAGTTGTTACCTATTCCGTAGACTATATGTAATCATTCATAGTTGATTAGTACCATTTATGTACTATCCATCAATGAAGATCAAATAAAGCTGTATTATAAAATAATTTCCAAGGTAAAATTATTCATGATTCCAGATGAAGTCAAAAATCAAAATAAATTCATATCAAATATTAATGTGTATTTTAATTACAATAAATAATTATTAACTTTTTTCAAAAATAGTTCAATTTGTAGTATTTCTGTAATAAGTAATTACTTATTAATATTACGAATAATTTTTAATTCAAAATAAAAACGTTTCAATTTAGTTTTATATTATTTTGAACAAAACACAAATTAAAAAAAAAATGTTAACGAAATCGTTTCCCGTTGAAAATTGAAAATTTTCAAAACTCCGGCGAATGCAGGTTTTTTAATTACGGAACCATATTTATCATCATTATTATTATACATAATATATATTTTTTTTTAAATATTTATTTGCATATAAATATTGTCCACAAAAATAACAATGATAACATTTCAACCTAACCTCAATATAACATGTATATATATTTTTAACTATATACATTAGGGTGTTTATTTTTCTTCAGTTGTATTTTTATATTAAGTTTGTTTTTACCAGAAATTTAATCATTAGGTAACCAGGAGTCATTTTTTTCCATTTGGATAATGGTTAATACACTTCATTCACTATTTTATCATGGGAGGTTTTATTTTCGACTGTTCTTCTACGTTGGTTCGTTTGATAAATTAATTATACAAGTAATATTCATAGTTTGATCATTTACAATTAAAAATAGTGAAATAATGCTTCAAAAGGGTAGTATTTACAATTTTTCTGAAAAACAAAATTGTAAATGATCAAAACTATGAATATTATATGCTATAAAATTTAATACTCTATAAAATAAGACCAACGCGAACTTGAACGGTCGAAAATTAAAGCCTCCAATCAAAATGGTGAATGAAGTGTATTAAACCCATGTTAATCAAATGGAAAAAACAAATGACCCCTGAACCACCTCTAAATATTTTTCAATTGAGTTCAAATTTTTTCTGGGCATGATTTAGAGCTGTATAAACTTGTATGAAGATGGGTGAAGAGAAAAAAAAATATCGAAAAAAAAAAAAACACCCTAATATACATATATATATTTGTTGTTTCTTTTCTACAGTTGTATTTTTCTGTCTTTCTTTGTCTTTTAAAAAAAACAAAAAAAAAATCATTATGTAGTCCTGCAGTTAGGTGCAAATCAGGTTGACTGTAAAGTCCTAGTCTAAACTTATACTTTTACGATGGGACCTACTGAGGGATTTGAACCTATAGCTGACTACCTAACCGATTCCTAAAAACGTAACACTATACACGCTGAGCCACGGCGGCGACTTGACATTTGCAGTTCGCTCAAAGTACTTATCGAACGACCGAAGCTCTGTCTATATCGTAACCATGAAAACGTTTTTCTTCAAACAAGAAAAATAATTCTGCTTGTGCGAAGCGTTTACAGACTCTAGTAGTCACGCGCTGAACTGTATAATGTGTCCGTGACACGTCATCTTATACGGTCTACGATAGTGTATAAGTGTGTGTAAGGGTGCACAGATACTGTAACTTGTAAGTGCTACATAGAGCGCATAGTTGACAGTTGTATACCGATTAAAATTGTAAACAGTTTCATAAAATAATTTCAAAAAACGGATTTTATTCTTTTTATTGGATACAATTATTTCAATTGTGAGACTAACATCAAAAGGTACGTTCAATAAATTATTTTAAATAAACAAGTAGTAGATACAAAAATAACGCAACAGTCAATATACATGTATAATGTATATATGTGAAGTCAGAGCTCTGGTGGCTGAAATGAATGCGATATAAGTTCAGTCTTAAAAATTATTGTTGATTCAAGACTTATTGAAAATATAAATAATATTTAAATATATTATTATAAACAAAAAATTGAAAAATACATGATTTCCTTCAAATAAATTTCTTGTTATGATTATTAGTTAACGAAGTGAAAATTAAAAACGAAAATTTTTTTTTTGAAAAAAATACTTTTTTTAGGGTGCGTGAACCTGGCCTGCATAAGTCCTAGAAAAATTATCTAGGATACTCATTAGAAGCGTCTTGATTTGTCGTAATTTGTACCACCATTGATTTAATTTGTACCACAAAATTAAAGGGTCCAGAAAGGGTTAAATATCGACTTTTTTTCTAGATGAATTAGCGGGGTAAAAAAAATTGCTACAGTCGCAGAATAATTTGTACTAATTTGTAACATTGCCCGAATTTGTACCTCAAGAATAACAACAAAAAAAAATTATTTACTCCAAAATAGTAATTAACAATTGCATATCTACTTTAATTATTGAGGTACAAATTCAAATTTAATCGGTACAAATTAGCTCTAGTCATGTTCTTTAAAATAAGAAAAAAATTATTGAAAAATATTGATTTTTAAAGGCGCCATGCAATTGTTAGTTAAATATTTTTATTAACAAATGCATGGCGCCTTCAAAAATCGATATTTTTAAATTATTTTTTTTTTATTTTAATGAGCAGAACAAAGGCTAATTTGTACCGATAAAATAAGATCTTGTACCTCAATAATAATAATTAAGTATTGTAGTTTGATATTTTGGAGTAACTTGTTTTTTTATTATTATTATTGAAGTACAAATTCCAATTTTATCGGTACAAATTAGCTTTTGTTTTGTTCTTTAAAATAAAAAAAAAATTAGCGTGTTGCGAGTACGTGCGGGGGAAGTGAAACTTCTTTCAGAGTAATGTCACGCTGAATATTAATAATAATAATAATAATAATAATACTGACAATAATATTCAAATATAAATATTATATAATAATAATTATTAGTATTTATATTTCGAATATTATTATTATAAATTTTATTATTTATATCGTCACATTAATGGAAAAAGGGCGTAAGTGCCATTTTTAGGAATTTTTTCTAAAGAAAGGGCGTGAGTGCGAATTTATAAATTTCGGCTTTACATCCAATTTTAAGGCTTAAAGAAAAAGTGCGTATAAAACTAGGACTTACGCCTTTTCCATTTTCAAAATCATTTTAATAAAAGATGAAGATTTGTAATTATTTTATGTTTTTCTTATTGATAATAAATTATGTATAATTATCAGTAAACAATCAATAATTTAAAATCCTGCCATTAAATGAATTTCAAATAAAATTGAAAGTATGCCCTTCATCTTTTATCAAAAATTATTTTGATAACGGGAAAAAAGGCGTAAATCCTTGGACATACGCTCTTTATCCTTTATCAAAGGTTGTTACGCCCATTCTCGCTTTTTTTTAAGTATTAAAATTAGATGAAAAACCCGAAAATTTATAAATTTGCACTTACGCCCTTTTTCCTTTAAAATTGACGTTTTTGGCACTTACGCCCTTCATTCTTTAATGCGACGATATAATTGATACTATCGATATTATTACTAATATTATATTGATATTATTGTTAATCATAATATTATTGGAGTTATTATTATTTATAATAATATTATTCATATATAACCATAGTATAAATAAAATAATAATTTAAAAAATATCATCGATAATAATAATATCAATATAATATTAGTAATAATAACAATAATATTATCGATTTATAATAATATCAGTGATATTAATAATATGAATAATAATATTGACAATAACATTCATATATAAATATTGATAATTATTAGTATTTATATTCAAAATATTATTATTATAGATATTATTATTGATATTAATACTATTGTGAATAATTGGTAATATTATCAAAATTATTGTTGTTATAATTATCATTTATATATATTTATAATAATTTTATTGTTATTATAATAATGATTCTTTAAACCCGCGAGATAACTATTGCTTGATACGTTCAAATGAATTTTTTTTAAAAATCAATTATTTAAGTATTAAACTCAGTTGAACTGTTTAATAATATTTAAATAAATAAACAAACAAAAAGTCGCACACGCATACACACATAGAAGCTGACGCTCACTGACGCTCCAAGTTTATACGCTATATATAGTGCATGTATAATAATGCTTGCCGGTATAACAGAGAGTATAGTAGAAAGTATACGGGAGAGTAAACGCGAGAATAAACGCCAGAGTAAACGCCAGAATATACGCCAGAGTATACGCGAGCGCGTAACGCTAGCAGGGCCTCGAATTTTTTTGCTACCCTCCGTAAAGAAGTTTCACTTCAAAAACTTATTCAAAAATATTTTTGAAGGTGCCATGCATTTGTTAATAAAAATATTTAACTAACAATTGCATGGCGCCTTTAAAAATTAATATTTTTCAATAATTTTTTTTTATTTTAAAGAACAAAACAAAAGCTAATTTGAACCGATAAAAGATGGCTACCGAGTGTCAACGAACGATATGTTATTGTATACACATTGACAGCATATCATAATTTTTTTTTACAACAATTATTTTTTAAGTTATTAATTTTTTAATTAATAAAAAAAGTAATTTTTTTTTTATTTTCTCCGAGTTTGAGTGACTGTACGCGGAAAAAATCGCAAAAATAACCCAAGAGTGATCCAATTAAAAAAAGAAATCGACAGCATATCATAAATTTAACTCTTTTTTTTCCGCGTATGGTCACCCGAACTCGGAGTAAATAAAAGAAAAATTATGATTTGAAAACTTTAAAAATCAATAACTTTGAAAATAATTGTTGTAAAAAAAATTTATGATAGGCTGTTAATTCCTTTTTTCAATTAGATTATTTACTCTTAAGTCATTTTTACGATTTAACCCTTTTTTTGCGTATAGTCACTCAAACTCGGAGAAAATAAAAAAAAAAATTATGATTCAAAAACTTTAAAAATTAATAACTTTGAAAATAATTATTGTAAAGAAAATTTATGATAAGCTGTTAATTCCTTATTTTAATTGGATTATTTACTCTTGAGTCATTTTTGCGATTTAACCCTTTTTTTCCGCGTACAGTCACTCAAACTCGGAGAAAATAAAAAAAAAATTATGATTTAAAAACTTCAAAAATTAATAACTTTGAAAATAATTGTTGTAAAAAAAATTTATGATAGGCTGTTAATTCCTTTTTTTAATTGGATGATTTACTCTTCAGTCGTTTTCGCGATTTAACTCTTTTTTTCTGCGTACAGTCACTGAAACTCGGAGAAAAAAAGAAAACCGTATTATATTTAATATTTTTGCTGTTAAATTAAATTATTGTTAAATTAAAAAAAAATAATTTCATTTTTTTATTATTTTATCAATTTATATATTTATAATATAATTGTTTAAACAAAAAAAAAAAAAGAAAAATTTTTTTTTTTTGTTCCATTGTCAATTTTTTAAAATAATTTCGACTGGACTATATTTTTTTTTGAGAAAGTTATCACAAGTTACATATTTGAAAAAAAAGTACTTTTTTCAAAAAACAATTTTTCGTTTTTAATTTTTAACTCGTTCATTAATAATCATAACAAAAAATTTATTTGAAGGAAAATATGTATTTTTTATTTTTAATTCTACAAATGATTGTATTTTTTTTTTTAATTTTTCATGTTTGATTCATCACCCAGAGCACCATCGTGTTTTTAAGTGAATTATTTATATTTTCAACTAATTAAAATCAACGACTTATATTGTTATAAAAAATATCATCAGAAGTAATAGTCATGGCCTTCTTATTTTTTTTTTTTTACAATTATTTCAATTAAAAAAAAATTATTTGTGACACACAAGCTAATGGAGCTTTATTTTTAAATTATTTTCATGATCCTACTTTGATTTTTTTTTTTTTCAATTGTTTCAGGTCTAATCATAATTTTGTACAGATTATACTCAGAAACAAATAAAGTATTCCAACAAAAACTTGCGTACACTGCAGGTTTTATCTGGTTTCAAAACAAAGCTCATAATATTTTTGAAAGATGGTTTATTTATGTCCTGTATGTCAAGACAGCTTCGATTTGAATGCGTTGACTACTCACATTAATGAAAAACACAAAAACAAGGTTTTTATAACTGGTTGGCCATGTGGAATCTGCATACAAAAATTTACCACACCTAAACGGCTTATTAATCATCTAAGTGCAAAACATGCGACATCAGAAATATCAGTACCATTGGCATCACAAATACCTCCATCTCGAGAACAAAACAGCTCAGAAAATAACTCAAACTTATTGATGGAGCCACCAAAAAAAAGATTTAAAAAATCACTTCCTGAAATAAACTATGAAGTTATAAGTAAGGAAATTGAAAAATTTGTTGTTAGTTTGTACAGCAATGAAAAACAATGTCGTTCTCATGCACTTAGCACTGTGAAGGCAATTCAAACGTTATTTAAGTGTATATTCGATTTAACTTCAGAAGGACTAGAACAATTTTGTGACTGTTATCACCAAATCAGCTGTGTGTCTGCTGCAGTAGATTCAATTTTTTGCAAATATGAAAGTGATTACAAAGTTACAAAGCAGTTAAAAGAGAATACAGTTTTTATTCCCTCGAAAACAGTAAATATAGATTCTCGTCTTGGTTCTAAAAAAGAAAATGGAGTAAACAATTTAGAGGTTCAAGATGCAAAAACAGAAAGTGTTTCTATAAAAGAGGTTCTGACGCAATATATATCTGTCCCTGGATTATATAATGAAATAACTTTGCATTTGGAAAATTGTGAAAAAAGCACGAGCATCACATCTCCAATGAGTGGAAGTGTTTGGAAAAGCATAAAGTCAAGTTTTGATGGTAAAATTGTTTTTCCTTTACAGCTTTATTTTGATGACTTTGAAATTAATGATGTTCTAAGCTCGAAGAGGATTTTCAAAACAAGGAGCAATTTATTTTTCTCTAATGTGCATTCCGGATAAATACAAAAGTTCACTGCCCAATATATTACTAGCACAACTACATAAATACGTAGACCACGTTGAATTTGGTAATTTGGCAATATTCGATAACATTATCAAAGAATTAAAATATCTAGAAGATCATGGCCTTAGTTTGTTAATCAATGGTTCAAGAAAACAAATCTACTTTGCTCTTTTGTCTATTACAGGAGATAATTTAGGACTCAACACTGTGCTAGGGTTTGTAGGGTCTTTTTCGGGTCAATACTGTTGTCGATTTTGTATTGCTAATATTCAAGAAAGAAAAAAAATGGTAGTTGTTAATACCAAATTACTCAGAACTGTCGATAATTATTCAGACCATGTCAAATCACATTCATTTGGAATAAATGAAGAATGCATATTTAATAGACTCCGTTCTTATCACGTCATCACTAACATGTGCTGTAATATAGACCACGATTTCCAAGAAGGAATATGTCGTTATGTGATAAAGCATTGTATAGATCACTTTCTTAAAGAAAAATACTTTACACTTGAAGAACTCAATCATGAAATAAAAGATCGGGATTGTACTCTTTCCTACGGTTCCAATATTATTTCGTGCATTCGAGAATTTGTCATTGAAAAAGATGTTATTAAACTAACATCATCAGAAATGAAAACATTAATGGAATATTTATGCTTTTATGTCGGCTTTAAAATACCGAAAAAAGATAAACATTGGAAAATGTATTTATCGCTGAGGTGTATAATGGTTATCGTCAGAAGCTCCAACTTTGATGATAACAAGCTTGATCAATTAAATAAACATATAAAATCGTTGCTGCAATTACACAATAGTATTTGTGAGGATACAATCAAATATAAGATTCACCTTTTGTTGCATTACGTTGACATGATAAGAGCTTTAGGTCCTCCAAAGTATTATTCGACTATGAGGTACGAGGCCAACCATAAAGTGATGAAAAATATTGCGGGTGCAACGAAATCCCGCCGTAATGCATGTAAAACAATTGGCCATAAAAATCAAATTATACTTTTGAAACAATTATCTTCAAACCAGCATTTATCTTCGAGAATATCTTGGGGACCAATTTTCAGTCATGAATTATCATTTTCCGAATATTATGATGAATTTAAACATTTACCGATAGTTTCCGAAATAGAAAAATGTTTCATGACTAACTGGGTAACAGTGTATGGTACTCATTATGAAGTTAATTTGTCATTAGTGGTAGACTCTTGTGAAAATGTCAATCCAAATTTCGGAAAAATAATACACATAGCGATTGATCAGACTTCTCGAGTAATTTTTTTTTTCAAACATTTAAAAGTTGTAGAAGATTCATATCATTTGCAAGGATTTAGAGTTGAAGAAAGTCGAGTTTGGGGTGCAATTCTTCAAGAAGACTTGTTCTATTTTAAGCCTCGAAAAATAACTAAATTATCTGACGGTAATAGTTGGATTATTAAAGCTATATAGAATTGGGAAAAAATTAAAGACAGAAAAAAAAATTATCTGTTGCTTTACAACTTATAAATTGTATTATTAAAAAATTGTTGTATAAATAAATAAAAAACAGAAAAGGTTAGAGAAAAAAAACTCTGGTGAAAGCATTCTCTATTATTTTGAATTCATTACAGTTTAATTTTTTTTTATAATTTTGAATTATATAATTGAATGTTTTTTTTTTTTTGCCCTGACGTGCTCTGTCATATCATGTACACAAATCGAAATACAGATGAGAAAAATGTGAGATTATACTTCATGTATAATAATGATTTTATGAGATTTGTCTCCCACAATGACTCGAACTCGAGAAAAATAAAAAAAAAATTTTCAGTCATTTATATTAATTATTTACTGAGTTATGAATTTTCTATTTCTATTTTGGAAATTTCTATTTGGGTTTTTTTTTTTAACTTGGCGAGTTTTATCGATAGCCGTTATGAAAAATTCAAAAAAAAACAAAAATTTAATATATCGAAATATATACGCTGTTATAACTCGAAAACTATTTGAAATATCGAAATTTTTATGTAGACTTTTTTTTTTCTCGTCAAGTCTCATCTATTGCAATTATTATATTTGGAAAAAAAAATCAATATATCGAAAATTTTAAATTATCATAACTCGAAAACTATTCAAGATATTGAAAATTTTCTTAATACATTTTTTTCTCTTTGACGAGCTTTGTTGATTGCGATTATTAAGTTTTGGAATTAATCGTTTTTTTAATAACTATACGATATACAACCGATAAATAGCCGTTTTTTCGATATTTCAACTCGATTTTTAACCACTTGCGCACTCGTAGGAATTTTTTCCTTATTTTTCCCAAAAACCAACAAAAAAACATGCTGTCTCGGATATGATAATATCCCCTATATTTTATAATATAATGTATAGTGACGTATGCGAATTCTAATGCCGACGATACTATACAACACAGAGCTAACAGCACAGCATGTGATGTCTGTGGAGAGCGCCATGTTAGAATTGAGTACCTATGTCTTTTGGGCACTCTGACGTATTAAGGTTGAATGTAAATACGAATTCCCTCTACTCGATTTTGCTAATTTTTTTTTTAATCGCTGGCTAAAACATTTCTCTATTATATAGAATTTTTTTCAAATTTTTCGACCGTGAAATAAACTTGACCGATTTAAGACGGCCGTAAACGGAAAAACCCACGTTTTGATCTGTATCTAAAAACCCCTCTACTCGAAATTACTAAATTTGATTTAGATTTGGAATTTTTTTAATTACGAAAATTTAAAAAAAAAAAATCATCAATTTCGACCGTGTTTTTTAGAAGATATTCAATCGCAAACGATTAATTAACTCTGAAATTTGCTTCACTTTACTGCTGCCGTCGTAGTTGTGTGTGTTCGTGTAGGCCGGGTACACTCATACTACTACAGATGTGATAGTAACGGACACAGATTTTAGGCATAAAGGGCACCAATTTATTTTAAAAAAGCATGGGCTGGGGCGAGCCCCTTTGGCACAAAAAAGTTATTCGACGATGGGACTTACATTCAACCTTAATACGAATGAATATTCTCTCTTGGAACAGTAACTATTAATATATATGTATATAAAGTTGCGTGGTCGTGTTGGTTGCTGATTAAACAACCGTAACCAAGAGAATACCGAACTGACGTACCGAACTTCTATCCAGTTCACTAGAACTTTACAGTACCACTGGTGAATTCAAACTAGCTTTATTTTATTATTTCTATTCTGTTAATTGTTTGATTCTGGATTAACGAGATTTGTATAAATATATCATTTAACATCCGCATATTTTATTCAACTTGAATGATTATCCAAATTATGCAAATACGATAATTGAAACATTTTAACTAGCCCAGTTAAAATATTCAAAAAATTTCAATAAAATAATTACAAGAATGCAAATTATTTCTTTATTTTTCAATGATATAATAATTAAATTTATTTATCAATTGTTTTAAAATATTTTTAATAAACTCTATTGTACTTTTTATTAAAAAATTGATAACATTAAAATAAATAAATATACGAGTTAATTTAATTTTTTAATTTATTTATATTTGTATTTTTAAGTGGGATAAATAATGAAAATAATGTTTTAATTTGTAAATTGTTTTTTTATTTTTAATAGTTGAGTTTTATTTTTTGTTTGTTGGGTAAGAAAAGTTATTTATATGCATATTTATATAATACAACAGTCGTAATTTCGTTGGTCTAATTCTCTTTTCATGATTATTTTTACGTCAGTTCAATCGTCATGTAGTTATCTATACCAAAATAACTTTTCAAATGCATGAACCACATATTAAATCCAATTTATTTTTCATAGTATTTTTATGTCAATGGTTATTATTTTAGGTGTTGAAAATATTAAAAACATCTTTATTTATAGTATTCTAAATTTTAGAATTCGACAAAAAAAAATTATCTGGTGTCTAGGGCAAACATTTCTTTTTTAAGAACAAGTGTGAAGTTTTTATCCAGTTGTTCTATTTTAAGAGATATTTGCGCCAAACACCAAATCCAATTGACAAATGATGAAAAGACTAATTTGGACAGTCTGTTAAAGCATACAAGAGTGCATCAAATCGATGACACCAAAAGCTTCAGATGTATTGGTTTGAACTTAAGACCTTAAGCACCGAATGCCGAGTGCTTGCTGACTTAACCACAACAGGCATAATCGCATTTTGAAAAAAAATAAATATAAATCACACCTTGAGTATATTTTGAAAAAAAAAAGTAAATTACGAAAATGCAAATTATTTTTTCATTTTTTAATGATTTAATAATTCAATTCAGTTAACAATTGTTTTGAAATATTTTTTATAAATTTCATTGTACTTTTTATTTAGCTAATTAATTATTTTCATTCAATTTAATTATTTTTTTATAATTAAAAACTTAATAAAATTAACATATATAAATATAATGTATAAGAGTTAATTTAATTTCTTAATTTATTTATATTTGAATCTTCAAATGAGATAAATAATTAAAATAATGTTTTAATTTGTAAATTGATTTTTATTTTTAATAGTTGTGTTTTATTTTTTTGTTAGTTGAGTAAGCAAATTTATTTTATCATTGGCCTAAGTTAAAAAAAACAGAAGAAAATTTAATTTTAAAAATATATAAGAGGAAAAAAAAAGTAAATAACCAAGCAACAGTTAACTTGCTTGAATTTTTATAATAAATATATCTATGTATGTATTTAACAAACTTAATTTTGTGAATCTGTCTCGTCTTTGTGGTTTTGTATATGAAGCCAGTTGGTTGGCCAGCTCGATGATATCTAGTCTTAAAACCTTATCCTAGCATAATATAAGCCTTATTCGAAGTCTATCTTTTGATTTCGCGTTGAGTTATTCATTGAGCCGTTTTTCAGTTTTTTTTTTTGGCGAGCCATAACTTTTATTATAATCAAGATAGGGAATTCGTATTAGGCTCAAAATATGCGCCTCAAAAAAATCTAGTGACGGCAATAGGGTTTTTTTTTTTTTCTCAATAAGGGTTTTCGAGAAAAAAAATTAAAAATCAGAATTTTTTTTTTCAATTTTATAGTTTTTTTTTTTTTTCTCCAAAACTATTATAAATGGAAAGGAATTTTGCAAAGCGGGCGATAGAGTTTTTTGAGACACATGAATTGAGCTTAATACGAAGTCTCTACTATGATTTTGCGTTGAGTTATTTATTGCGCCATTTTTATAACTCGTAAAATTTTCACATAAAAACGTATGTACTATTTTAAGTTACATAAATAATAATTTAAGAATAATAAAATATAAAACAGAAAAGATTTACGAACAAAAAACCTCTGGTGATAAATACTCTCTGATGGATAGTTTAGACACGACAAATTTTTAAGTAAGAAAAAAAATTTTTTCAAAATTTACATTTTAGTTTTTTGATTAAAAACTATTATCAATAGAGCAAAAAACCTATTACGCAGGTGATAGAGTTTTTTAATGCGCTTCTTTTGAGTCTAGTACAAAGTCTCTCGGTTACTTAGTTCGTAAGTTATAAGCGTTTTTTTTTTTTCGCCGATGAATTCAAGACTGTGACTGAGCCTATGGCTCCTAGACTCCGTAAAATTTATTGAATTAAATAAATTTTTTAAATAATTTTTAGACTGCTACTGAAGATAAAGAAAGTAATTTTATTTGCTCATTAATAAGTGCCTCAATTGCACTTGCAATGACAGCTTTTGGTGCAAGAAATAATACCGCAAAACAAATACGTTCAATACTGCACTTTTTTCTACAAATTTTTACAAGGTACGGAGTGACAAAATTAAATGATGAATACAATTAAAAAAAGTTATTGACATAAATAATTTTTTTTAAATATTTTCCAGACTGCTATTGAAGATAAAGGATTTTTTTATCTTTATTCAAGCAAAATTAACATTAAAACATGTAGGTACAATTATTTCTTATCGAAAATAATAATATTCATAAATTTTTTAACAAAAAATATGAGTTAATATGATGTAGCTTCTTCTAACAATATTATTCAGCATTGCTGTTTTCCAATTTCATGTATTCAAACAATATTTCATCTTTCTGAGACAACAAATAATTTATATTACAAATCTATAATGTTTTATTATAGGATAAAATAAATTGAAGACTGAACAATGATTACTGTTTCATTTGTTAAACCGATGATTTTTATATTTTTTTTTACAGATACACATCAAATTACATTTCAATTTAACTCAAATAGAAGCGCTAAATTAATTGATTAAATAGATCAAAAATAAATTGAATTAGAGTCTGATGTTTCAATAACAAAGAGCTAACCATATAGATTTATTTATTGACTTGAATGATTTTCCTAGTATCGGTTCAACGCACAGATACAAAATATTTACTTTGATTTTTGCTGTTTGAGGCAATAATCGTTTTAGTGGTAGCATTAGTTCCGTAGAGATTAAGATATTCAAGATCAGGACAATTTCTTATCAATTGAATAATACCAGTATCAGTAACATTTTCGCAATATTTACAATGAAAACATTTTAATCCTTTCAATTTGGAAATGAAATTGTCTGTTACATCTTGAAGAAAACTAACCTTCAATTTTTGTAATGATTCAAAGTTGGCTAAAGTAATGAGAGTTTGTTCAGTAATATTCCTGCAATTAGTTAAATCCAATTTTTTCAGATTTTTACATGTATCAACAATAGCAATAATACTACTCTCGTGAAATTCATTCGTGAACATACGTGGCATATTTAATCGTTCGATATTTTAGTTTTGATAAATTGTCAAGAACCGATGGAGGGTACGGTGGTTAGATTTGCGAAAATCAAGTTACGGAAAGACTCCATTTTTAAGATTTTAAGTTTTTTACAATTATTTGATATCGTTTTTAATGTCTCGACATTGACTTCACGTATGTGAGCTATTTTTAAACTTTCAAGATTTTCCAATTTTGTTAATTCTTGCAAGGCAGTTTGTATTGCGTTTTTTGGGTACGTTCTCGAAATATCTAAGTGCTTTAGTTTTTGCAATATTTATTGGTTAATTGTAATTCATTTATCGGTTTTTCCAACTTATAGTGAGATGCTCCAAGTTCTTCAAGTTTTCCCAATTTTCGATTGAAATTTCAAGTCCCTTTTGATTGGGCACAAATGGTAATTCAAGATGTCGTATATTTTTGCGTGTATTGAAGATCAAATTGGGGACACGCAACGTGAATTTGTTAACTGTTATGCTGACATGCTCCAAGTTTACAAGTTGATTAAATACATGTTCAATATTGTATATATTTTTGCAAGACGGAAGTCTGTCAGGTCGAGATAAGTAAGCGTTGTTTCTTATATTGCTTGGAGCATTTCGTTCAGATTAAAACCCACTTAATGTCAGACTTTGAAGGTTTTAAATCTTCTAAATCCTTAAAATAAAAATTAATATTATTATATAATTTAAATCAATTCGTAAAATTATTAAATTTATGTTATCAATTAAGAAAAGTAACTTACGAAAACACTGCTTTTTGGAGACGCTTTGTTGAATAAGTATGAATTTCATTCATGTCTTCAAAGATAATTGATTATTTCATACGGAAATTTTCTTCTAGATACCATTCCATATGAACCAAGTATATATTGATGGATTTAATTTTTCAATTTTGTAAACGCTTCAATGTAGTCATTGGTATTGTTTTTTGATTCACTGTTAAATACAAATTGAGTTTTGTTAAATTTTCACAGTTTTAGCAACTATTGGCATGATACTTGAGTCAAAATTTTGAGAGATACAATTCTTTTTAAGTAAATACACATTCCATTATTTGTTCCACATGTGATTGCGTTAACAAACGGTCACAATAAACACCCCAAGTGAATTACTACACTCGTATTTTTCTAGTATTGCGGCAAGCTCTTTAATAGGCTCTATCCATTCTGGTCCAACTAAAAATAATTTTAAAATTTTAAAAATACGTAATCGATAGATTAACATATTACTTTAAATTTTCGGAACTTTATTTCAATTATTACCTTCTTGGTCAGCTACTTTTCAGGTATTGGAGCTTCATAGATAATTGCGATGATAAATCGTTATCAAGAGAGTTGATGACATTCATTTCCTTGTCAACATCGTCAAAAAGTTGTTCTTGTTCTTTTTTTTCCTCAACAGGACAATTTTCTACTGCAAATTCCATTATAAATTCTATAAACTTTTTAGTTGGAGTCTAGAACAACATACTCAATGCACGTTTCTAGTACGAATGATTGAAGTTGCAGTGCAGTACATGATGCACGATAGCATGGGTGTGTGTGGAGGGGAAGACCTTGCGGATCATTTAGATCATTCTAATTCGATGGGTTGAACTCAAACAAATCCGGTTTAATTTCCACAACCCTCGTTGCTTGCTTCCTTTATGGATAGGAAAAAGAACAAAGTATCTAATTTTTAATTATTCTACCCTGATAATATCCCGAGTAGAAACTTGTTCAGGATAGCCTGAACACTGATCCAGGCCTGATCAGGATATCGTAAGGCTATCCCTATTCAAGTAACTCTATTCATCCTGATTGCCTGGATCAGGCACCTATAATTTTTTCATAGATAGTTGACAGTTCTGGATTGACTTGATCAAGATAAAAGTATTAAATTTATTTAATTTTTAAATAATTTCATCTTGATCAAGTCCTGATCCGACTGGATCAGGCTACCCCAATAAAGATAGAGTAGGAATGGCCTGATCAGGATAGCATCGTTATCTGATTTTTATCCTTATAGTTTGATTCATTTCTGGATCAAATCTTGATCAAGAAAATTATTGAATTTATTTTTTTCAAATAATTTTTCGATCAAGATTTGATCCAGAATGGATCAGCTACTTCTTAAGGATAGAGTAAGGCTAGCTGGATCCAAAATGGATATAGAAAAAGTATCAAATTTACGTCTTTGAATTTGATAATGTTTGATAGATATATCAGGTTGACCATCCTTTTCCCTAGTTTGAGGCCTGATTTGATTAATCTTGATCAAGAAAAAATTGATGAATTTATTTTTCAAATAATTTTTCTGATCAAGATTTGATCCAGAATGGATTAGCTATCCTTTATAAGGATGGACAGTTACTAGTGATGAAATGATATCCTGATTGCAATTTGTAGAACCTAAAGGACAAAAAGTTAGTAATGAATTATCGAATGCCTCAATGGTCGAAAGCGTGTCAAGTAATTAGCGTTAAATCCTGGTTCGAAGGGTCGAACCCGGTCGTAGCAATAATTAGTTAGGTAAATTATCAATTAGGTCAGTTTGTAAAATAATAAAGTTTATCTGTATTCTGTTAAGCGTTAGATTTCAAATTAAAAAAAATAAATTTGAAATTATTAATTTTTTTGAATAAACGTATCCTGATCCAGTTTTGATCCGGAATCTGGATCCATTATGGATCATGTATCTTTACCACAGCCTGATCAGGTATCCTGATCCATTCTGGATCCGAACCTTACGAAAAAGCGTTACATCCTGATCAGGTTCGGATCCAGTATCTGGATTCATTATGGATCATGTATCTTTCACAGCCTTGATCAGGTATCCTGATCCATTCTGATCCAAACCTTACGAAAAAGCGTTACATCCTGATCAGGTTCGGATCCAGTATCTGGATCCAGATTGGATTTGAAATCAGGCAAGCCTGATCAGGGCTTGATCCGAACCTGACCTGAATTTCTACTCGGGATAATTATTGAAAAACAAAGATAAGTTGTTTATAACAATGACAAATATTAAAAATAAATATATATGTACTTATTTATTTTTTTTACATATCAATATTTTCTGGTAGATTTTATGAGTTACGACTGGAATATTGCTTTTCATACTAGTTTTGTAAATCCACCTTGATTTTAGCACGTGAAGATTTCAACACAATGGTATTTCACCGCCTACAAAATAATTAAAATTTTTCCTCATGTCACCACAACGGGGTATTTTTGATTATTATAATCTCTTCTCTTTTTTAAATATGTTCACAATGCAAAGCGTTTGAGCCGCGATTTTCATTTCTTGGCTCACTTATCTTCTTGTTTTTTCTTTTTAATAATACCGAGGTAAATTTTGATACTAAATGTTTTATTACTTTTGTTCTTAACCGAAAAATCCCGCACATATGATCAAATTTTTATTTTTTTCCACGATTTGATAACAAATTTATTAACAATAAATTTGCCTTAAAGGTCAAGTGCGTTTATAATATAATATTTAATTCATTAACAATTTATTATTATTTATACAATTTCTTTTTTAATATATTAAAAAAGAAATAATTAGTTTTACTATAAAAAAAGAATTATTTTCACTATTTTTTCTGGTACTCGGGGACGTTTTCGAAAAAATAATAACATGTACTATGCACATAGTAAAATTTTTTATCCTAGTATAGTTTACAATGTTCCAATTGGAGAAGATACGATATATCTTGTTAAGAAGTACTATGTTGCATAGTCAAGTGTAGCGTTCGTTGAATCTACTATGTTGCATGGTGAGATTTACGATGTTCAATAGTACATTTCATTATATTCTATTTGTATTTTCGATAAAAAAAAACAGAATTATTTGTTTATTTAAAAAATAACTTTAAATTATTTATAATAATTATTATTATGTTTATACATGTTTTTCAACTTGGCTATTTCTTGACCTAACTCGGGATTCGAACCCGGGTTTCGGGATTTGAACTCCGATCGTTTACCCAAATTGCCATTCAGGTATAAAACAGTAGAAGAATCGAAAATGTCTATATATATTTATTCTCTTTTATTCCCTTCTTCTTTCATGCTAGCATAGTGAAACTAACTACAGACCTAATAATTTTTACCATTTTGTATATAGTAACACCTACGAGTTGCATAGCACATTTTAAAGGTTTCCATAGTACGGTTCATTTTCCAAATGTACCCTCACGGTCATGGTGAATTTAAACACACAACATAGTACAAAGTAACAAGTTTATGGTTGTTCGTATCATTGGTATAGTGAAGACTATCTATTGAACAAGTAAAGTCTACTAAAATATCTATTCATCCAATATCAATACTGGAAATTTTTTTTTAATTTTGATTATATTATCAAAGAAATATTTATAACTTTATTGTTTCCGTTCTCCATTTACTTTCCAGTCACGAGAAACAAGGAACAAGGGTAGATAAGATAAATCCGGATTGGTTACCAATGGCATCTCAATAGTCCAACAAGATTTGGCGTATCCCTTCCACACCTGGCTATATTGTCGGCACTAGTCGACACTGCCGTTTCCAACATTCATAGTGCATTGCTGTGACACGTTGTATATTGCCAATTATAATATCCATAAGTAAAATTTTTTAACATTTTTCATTTTAAAGTCCGACTTGAAAAAAATAACAAACAAAGGTATTTATAAATATTTTATAAATTTGTCGACTGTCCGAGTGGAAAGAATATATTTATTAGAAATATAAAATAAGTTTAATTTATATTTGAAATATATGTGAATTAAATTTAATTTAATAACATATGTTTAAAAAAATATAAATTTAATTATATTTACATGTAATTTATATGTAATCTATATCTATACAAAAAGTAAATTTATTTCATATTTTAAAAAAATATAAATTAAATTTGAAGTATATCCAAATTTTTTTTTTGCAATGTCAAAAAAAAAAAAATTTTAAGTAAATTTATTTTACGTTTTGAAAAAATATAAAATACATTTACTTTTTGTATAAATATAGATTACATATAAATTAAATGTAAATTAAATGTACATAAACTAAATTAAATTTATATTTTTTAAAACATTAATTAAATTTAATTCACATATATTTTAAATATAAATTAAATTTATTTTATATTTCCAATAAACATATTTTTTCCACTTGGTGGTAGAGGGTTAAATCGCTATACGGTTTAAAAAAAAAAAAAAAGTTTCGGATTGTGACTGACGTCAACATACATGTTACATTGTAGTATCACAAAATGTCTGCTTTTGATTAATTTATTGATTAGATAATTTGAATGTATTCTTTATTGTCATATATTACTCTTCGTATTATACATAATTTTCTTTCATTTTCAGACTTTAATAATGATGAGAACAGAAAAAACAAGTTATGCTGAAGAGAAATTACAACTGTTTCATGATGTTGACAAAAAAAACGATGCCATCAATTGCTTGGATGATTATTCGTTAGCAGAAATATTTATGCGTCTGCCAATACCTGATAGATTGGCCATAGAAGAAGGTAATAATTAAAAATAAAGTTTCTATTTTTTTAAAATTAATGTTAATGTTTTCATTTATCATTTTTATAACGTGATATTTTTTTTTCTAGTTTGTCCAAAATGGAAAGAAGCCTGTAAACTAGCTTGGTCTAACATCAAAAAATTTAAATGTAGCCATACAATTGGTCGTGCTTATGATGATCAATTGCTGACACAATCATACGTTGAAAAATTATTATTACAATGTGGTATTTATTTAGATGAATTGTCTATTTCGAGAATTTGCAACTCAAGTATCATGCCAATAATTGGTGAAAATTGCAAATATTTAACAAGACTTGAATTCGTATTTAATCAGAGATCAAAAATCAATACTGATGACTACATTCAAGCTTTCAAAAAATTAGATAAATTAAAATACATCAAAATAAATTGCACCATTTTAAAAAGATGTATGAAAACAAAGATGAATTATGAAATACTTGATAGTCTTTCAGAAAAAATTAATGAAATTCATTTAATCCATCCATGTTACGTTTCCGAGACACCAGTGTTTTTTGTAAGTATATACTTGTTGATAATTATTAGGCTGAAATGAATAAATTCATTTAATGTTACCGAAATATAGATTTAAATTAATTTTAATAATTTTTCAGAATTTAAAAAAGTATAGAAATCTTCACAGCTTGACATTGAGAGGCTGTACTTTAGACAAAATTCTACAACAAATTTCTGAACAAATACAACTTGTTTATCTTGATCTTTATAATTCTTCGGTGACCGATAATTGCACGTTTACAGAAACTTATATTTTTCATAAACTTATAAATTTGGAATATTTTTATTGTTTGAATTTTTGTGACAAAATTACTCGAAATTCACCAAGTACCATTTTTAATACATGTAAAAATATAAGATATTACAACGAGTATACTGATATGCTACGTAATGATTCATGTGGTATTTTACCTGAAAACTGGGTAAATCTCAAAAACTTGGAAAATTTCATGATAAGCTGGACACTCAATGATGAGTTGGTACTTAAAATTGTGAAATATTGCAAGAATCTAAAATACTTACATATAGAAAATCCCACGTCGTTTTTTTGGCAAAAATTATCAGAATTAGAAAATCTTGAATGTTTAAGAACTGATGCAATGCATATCCATATTGGATCAATTGATGCAATTATAACCAATTGTAAAAAACTCAAACATCTGATTTCGGATAGTGATTACTATGCTTATAATGATGATTATTATTATGATAGTTATGATTGGGATTATGGTGATGATTGTGATGAATATCTAAATATTGATATGGGTTATTATTATGATTATCATTATGATCATGATGATAACTGTCATTATGATGGTGGTGACTATGATTATGATAGTAACGATAATACTGATGATGATGCTGATGGTGGTGACTATGATAATAATAGTCATGATAATGCTGATAATAGTGATGATGATCATGATGATGATCATGATGGTCAAGTTGTTCCTGCGAGTGTTTTTGATAACTTATCAAAATTGCAACATCTTGAATATTTGAATATGACTTGTGTGTATGGCTTTGAAGATAGTAGTCTTAAAAATGTTGCCAAAGAATGTAAAAATCTCAAGTATCTAAATATAGACAACTGCCCATATATTACTAAAGCAGGTCTCAATGCCATAACCAGAATAAAATCATTACGAAAATTAAATGTTAGCAATCTTAAATGTGTTACAGACAGTTTTCTAAAAAAATTAAAAGGATTAAATTCTTTGATATGTAGCAAATGTCCAAAAATTACTGATGTTGGTGTTATTCAAATTTTAAAAAATTGTCCAGATCTTAAACATCTTTTTCTTGAATGCATCTATATAACAATTTTCACCATTATTGCTGCGGAGCAGGTAACCAAATATCGTAAAAATAATATTGTATTGCAAATACATGATTGTCATGAAGAGCTTAAAAAAGCTTGTAAATCAATAATTACATCTAAATGGTTGGTCGTAACCTATGTAGCAAATGGTATGTAATTCACTATGCATTGTATTTTTTAATAAAGTTGCAATAAAGCCGTATTACAAAACAATTTTCATGATATCATTAATTTCAAGGTATTTACTATTCCAGATTAAGTCAAAATAATTTCATATCAAATATTAATATGTGTTATCGTATTTTAATTACAATAAATAATTATTATCAACTTTTTTTAAAAATAATTCAGTTTGTAGTATTTTTGTCATAAGTAATTAGTAATTACTATAATTACTCATTAATATTACGAATAATTTTTTAATTTAAAATAAAATTGTTTTAATTTTAATTTTATATTATTTTGAACAAAACGCAAATGAAAATTAAAGTTTATTTTCTAATGACGATGTCATTTGACTGATCACTTATGATTTATCAATGTCATCAATTGTGACAAAAAAAAAACTTTTGTATATTCATCGGATATTGGTGACGGTCACTTGTTGAGGAAAAAAAAATCAATACTCAGCTCTTATTCGTAATATCAAAAATTCATGATAATAATTAATAAATATAGTTTTAATTAAAGTATATATTTATAAAATTATGGAAAGAAAAATAATCACAGGTTATATTTAAAAATATTTTTAAAATTCAGTTATATTTATTTAAAATAAATGAATAAACAAATAATATAATGAAATTATTGACGAATATCATCTCCTATTGGTATTGCAACATATAACTTAAGATAACATAATAGGATATCGGTTTTTATTAGCGAATAATTTTAACATGCCAATGTAATGCTTGATTAGAAAAAAATTACTAATTTTTATATACGTATAAATTAACTTCTCAAAGATTTAGAGTTATATTAAACCATTCAATGAAAAGTTTGTTAACAAATAGTTTCTTATTATGTCTGGTCTAAAATTAAATTAGTAATTGAAAAAATATTAAAGGAGCCCACTGTGCAAGATTTTATTATTGGTAGTTGGACTTGAAAAGAAATTTTACACACCCTCTTGAAAAAAAGAAGAATATTGTTTTTAATGCAAGTGGTCAGAGAAAATTAAATATATATAAACAAAAATTATTACGGCATTAGCCTTTACAAGCCTGATTACCCGGCTCTCGGGCCTGTGTCGAAAAAAAAAAAATACACAAGCCTGTGTCAAGTCTGGAATGTTCACGATGTATTGCTGGTGTTCGGACTATGTATCGGGTTTGACACAGTATTTGTGTTCCCAGGATCGACACAGTCTTTGTGTTCCCAGGTTTGACATTTAAGTCTTGTGTTCCCAGGCTTGACACTGGCTTGCAAAAATTATAAATTAATATAAATAAACAATTATTATTAATTTATTAATTTGACATTATTATTTTATAATGTATGATACAATTTGAATTAAACGATGATTATATGAACGAAAAATAAATAATGTAACGGGGGATCGATCCTAGGTCTCTCACGTGGAACTCCAATGCTCTAACATCAAGTCGACCACGGGATTCATGAAAAAGTTAGTCAAAAATTTTTATATGAATGAATTTATTCGAAAGTCAATACACAGTCCTTGTAAAAGCCGGGTAATGATAGTCAAAACCTAATAATATTTTTATTTAAAATGTCTATTTACAATTTATAGATCTAATTAATTAATTTTTTTAATTGAATATATGCACAAGTCGTCCCGTGTGAGGCTTGGCCAAACGGGCTTGACACAAGGCAGTGTGAGGCCAAGGAAAAACAAAAAAATAGGTTGACACTGGCTTGACGATTGATGAAGTGAATAAATTAGGTTGAAAACAAAACAATGGGATAATCTTGTGTCAAGCCTGTGTTAACGAGGCTCTGTGAGGCAATGGAAAATAAAACACAAATTGACACCGTATTTGAATTATTGAGGCCTGTGTGAACTCGGTTTCAAATGTAATAGTCTTGTGTCAAGCCTGTGTTAACGAGGCTCGTGTGAGGCCGGGGAAAACAAAACACAGGCTTGACAATTGGCTTGATTATTGAGGTCAGTGTGATGCCGGTTAAAGACAACGGGGATTGGTGTTGTGTCAGCCTGTGTTAACGAGGCTGTGTGAGTCGGGGAAACAAAAACACAGGCTTGACACCGGCTTGAATTATTGAGGCCTGTGAGGCCGGGAAAACAAATGGGCACAAGCTGTGTCAATGCGTGCTCCAAAGGCTCGATACATTTAATAGTAAGCACAAGCCTGGAACCAGTTGTTCAAGATAAAGAAATCCTACCTGGGAAAACAAAAATTATTATAGCGATTACTTTATTCATTCTTGAATAAAGTTCTTCTATTTTGCTTGTGAAAAAAAAAAAAAAAAAAAAAAAACTTTGATACTAAAAATGAAATACATATATAGCTATATAAGTAGTTATTTTATCTATTGACGTGTTCTTTAATAATAACTTATTACTAAGTTATTGGTCATTTTCGATAACACATCCAACTAACGTGGCTCCCTGGATTGTTATCTTTATACATTTTTTTTTTTTTTTGACGCGTGTTCACTAATAACTTATGACGAATTATTTATTAGTCATTTTTGAGCTTCGACAACACATTCAACTGACGTGGCTCACTCAATTGTTATCTTTAAACATTTTTTTTTTTTTTTCGGGTAGTGGAAGCTAACCAGGGATTAGCCGAGGTGTATTAATCAGTTAGTGTGAGCAGCTCAAAGCAGTACAACCAACACAGTCATATAAAAAACCTATTCAATAATTTTCGACGTGATTGCCTTTTTTTGTGAAATATCGTAACGTGACGTTGACTGAATGAAAAACTTAAGTAACTTCCAATATATTTTAGAAAAAAATGCCTGATTCAAAAAATCAAGAAAACTTATTAGTTGTGACAAAAAATATTGCACAGTTTTCGACAAATTTTTACAAGGTATGGGGTGACAAAATTAAATGATGAATACAATTAAAATAAGTTATTGAAATAAATAAATTTTATTAAATATTTTTCAGACTGCTATTGAAGATGAAGAAAGTAATTTTATTTGCTCGCCAATCAGTGCCTCAATTGCACTCGCAATGACAGTTTTTGGTGCAAGAAATAATACCGCAAAACAAATACGTTCAGTACTGCACTTGAGTGAAGATGATGAAGTGAATAAATTAGGTTATCAACATCTCATTGACACGTTTAATGTAAGTAATCAATAATAAAAATTATTGTTTATTAATTTTCTCTTACAATGCAATATAAAAAATAAATTTACAACAATATGTATTTGAATGTTTTCAGGCAATTAAAAATGTTCAACTTGATATTGCCAATAAATTGTTTCTAGCTGACGACATGCAAGTACATTGTCCATTTGTTTCTATAACAAAAGATTTCTTCAGATCAGAATTACAGCTGGTTGATTTTGGTCAGTGTGAAAATGCTCGAAAAATAATTAACAATTGGTGTGAAGTTAAAACCAATAATCGAATAAAAGACATTCTACAACCTCGTGAGTCATGCAATATGAATCATAACTTAAAATAATTTATTTTCTTATCGATATATTCACGCTTATTTTATCTAATTTTCAACAGGTGATATTAAACCAAATACAAGATTAGCAATTGTCAATGCGATTTACTTCAAAGGAAGCTGGGATAGTCAATTTAATAGTAAGAAAACAAGCCTTGAACCATTTAACATCGATAAAGAAAATCAAAAAAAAGTGCTGATGATGAAACAAAAAGCTTATTTTAATAACGGTACTCTTCATAATCTTGATGCTATATTTGTTGAACTCCCTTACGAGGTATGTAAACAAAAAATAAAATTAAATCGCATATTACATCAAGAAATAAAAATGATTGTTAGTTAAAATTAATTTTTATCAACAGAGTAACAGTGCAGAAGATGCAATGAGCATGTTTATCATTCTTCCAAACAAAATTGATGGATTAAAAAAAATTGAAGAAAGTTTACACGAAATTAATTTCCAGCAGTTGCATGCTCATGAATATGTAAAAAAAATAATTTTACAATTACCAAAATTCAAAATTGAAAGCAGAATGGTACTTAATGATACACTGAAAAAGGTATAATATTATTTGTCTTTTTATTTTTTATTCAACTCAAATGGAATCAGATATTCATTTAAGATTTTGATTTATTATATTGATTTTTTCAGATGGGCATAGTTGATATGTTTGATGAAGCTGACTTTTCTGGTATATCAAATGAATCTCTTTCTGTTGATAAAGTAATTCAAAAAGCTTTTATTGAAGTAAATGAAGAAGGAAGTGAAGCTGCAGCTGCTACAGGTAAAATGCTGCAAAAGCCTTTAAATATTGTACACCAAATTTGTTGTTTGTCTTAAAAATATATTGAATTTTTTATTCCAGCTGTATTAATTGCACGAAGCTTACCACGTGATCCACCACCTGAGATTATCGTTAACCGACCATTTTTCTGTTCTATTGTTGCAACAAAAACAGGCACACAACTTTTTAATGCTCGTGTTGTAGATCCTTCTCATGGTTCATCTTAATATCGTCTAAATAATCATTTATTTTCTATTCTACATCAACAGCTGTTTAAAACTCAACAACAGAACATTTTACAATAAATAAACAAATAGTCTCAATTAGCCCTTTTGAAACTCATGTAATTCCTTGTTAAACAGCCATTCTTTCAGATTATAATATACTCCTAACAATAAAAATTAGAAATACTTTATATTGTTGTTGTTTTTTGTTATTGTAAAATATTACTTCATCCTTTATTGTTAAAAAAACCCAATTCTCGGTTGTGTCTTGAGCGATATAACATATACAACGACGACTTTTAAAACATTAGCCAAGAACATCTCTTTATGATAATATATCATATGCATATATATTAGAGCATTTTAAATGCAACGAAAAATAAAATTGAATTAAAAATAACATTAATAAACAAGTAACTTAATAATAAAACAATTATATATGTTATATATTATATATTTATAATTCAATTATCAACATTAATAATAACTTAATTAGTTATTACAAAGTTATTATTTAACCGCAAGTTATTATCAGGTATTTTAATATCATCAGATCAAATACCTGGAATTAATCAAAATTTATAAATAAAGCTATTACAGATTTCTATTTATTTAAAAAAAAAAAAGAAAAAATTCTGATTACCTGATATTTTTTTTTTTTTAGTTTATTTATCGTCGTATTAACATCTAAGTCATGAGCGACTACATTTGTAGAAATAAATTTTACATTTGATTTTATTGAAGTTAACTTTTCACAGTTAAGATGGTTTTGCAATGTACCTGATATTTGTCTGCATATGTTTACTTGTTGGTTACAACTTCTTGATTGAAATTTATTGCAACTCAAACATTATTATTGAAAAATAATGACATTTTATACAAATATAATTTCACGAAATATAATTTTTGACGAAATGTTCGTGAAATTTTCCACTTTTTAGTTTTAAAATATGCCGAAAATGAAATTTTACCAAGATATGTTTTAATTTTGTTTTATTTTTTTGTATTTAAAAATTTAATTTTTTTTTTTTTTTTTCAAAATATTTTGAAAAAAAAAAATTGAAAAAAAAAAAGCATAAAAACGTCTCGGCCCACTCTAATTTTTAATTGAATATACGTGGATTGAGTACCTCATTTTATGGAAAAAATTTCATGTATTTAAATTGGGGCTTTTTTTATGAAAGAAGAGAATTAACATTAAAACACTCTACTTTACCGACTAAAATACGTCACAAAATTTTCGAAAAAATTCAGGCTGCATAAGAAGCCAAAAACAACATATAAAAAAATTTTCAACTCAATCCGAGAGGGTCAGGCAGATGACCAGCTGAATTGACTCAGAATGCCTCATATATAAAAAGATTCAAACGATGATATTTTCTATATAAATTATGCAAGATTTCCATTGCAACAGTTGATGGCTGATAAATCTCTAGTTATTATTGGTAATTGGGCTTGCAAAGAAATTTTACATACCCCCTTTAGAAAATATTTTCTATATACAAAAAAGATAAGAACAAAAATTATTTAAGATTACTTTATTTTAGTTGTTTTAAAATATTGTTCAAGTTCTCAATCTTGTTAATTTTATTATCTTGTTTGTAGAAAAAATAAAATTAAAAATTGTAACAAAAAATGTAGTATATGGCATTATTTGACAAAATCTTTTGATAGTAATAATTTGATTAGTCATATTATTCCATTCATCATAATTCTTTCAATAATAAAAAATAAAATAAAAAAAGACCTGGTAACGTTTGTTGGGGCGTGTGGCCCGCGTTACTCGTTGAAAATTAAAAATTTTCAATACTCCGGCTAGGGCCATGATTATTTCAAATTATTGCTGAAATATAATTTAATGGTTTATCAACAATAACATGACTTGAATCAAGGCTTTTTTTTGGAGCCTTATAAACATTTTATTTCAACTCTATGATGACATTTTTTGGTCCGTTTTTTTGATTTTTTTTTCGGCGAGTCATAACTTTTGTTATAATCAAGATATGGAGTTCGTATTAGACTCAAATTATGCGCCTAAAAAAAATCTAGTGACGGCATTACGGATTTTTTTCTCTCAATAACAGTTTTCGAGCAAAAAAATTAAATATCCGAATTTTTTTTCAAATTTTGAAGGTTTTTTTTTTTTTTCTCAAAAACTATTATAGATAGGGGAAAAAACCCATTATGCGGGCGATAGAGTTTTTTGAGACGCATAATATAAGCCTTATACGAAGTCTCTCTTTCGATTTCGCGTTGAGTTATTCATTGCGCCGTTTTTCAGTTTTTTTTCGGCGAGCCATAACTTTTGTTATAATCAAGATAGGGAGTTCGTATTAGGCTCAAATTATGCGCCTCAAAAAAATCTAGTGACGGCATTAGGGATTTTTTTCTCTGTCAATAACGGTTTTCGAGAAAAAAAAAAAAATATCGGAATTTTTTTTTTCAATTTTATAGTTTTTTATTTTTTTTTCAAAAAACTATTATAAATGGAAAGGAATTTTGCAAAGCGGGCTATAGAGTTTTTTGAGACACATAAATTGAGCTTAATACGAAGTCTCTACTATGATTTTGCGTCTAGTTATTTATTGCGCCGTTTTTATAACTTGTAAAATTTTCACATAAAAACGTATGTACTATTTTAAGTTACATAAATAATAATTTGAAAATAATGAAATATAAAACAGAAAAGATTTAGGAACAAAAAACCTCTGGTGATAAATACTCTTTGATGGATAGTTTAGACACCACAAATTTTTAAGTAAGAAAAAAAATTTTTTCAAAATTTACATTTTAGTTTTTTGATTAAAAACTATTATCAATAGAGCAAAACACCTATTACGTGGGCGATAGAGTTTTTTAATGCGCTTCTTTTGAGCCTAGTACGAAGTCTTTCGGTTACTTAGTTCGTAAGTTATGAGCGTTTTTTTTTTTTCGCCGATGAATTCAAGACTGCGGCTGAGCCTATGGCTCCTAGCCTCCGTAATATAATAAAATCAATAAAATTAAATAAAAAAAAATATATTTCTTTCTAATTTTTCCATATATTTTGTCGACTTTTTTTGTTTGATATACATTTTTTTGTTTATACATTTTTTTGTTTGCCCGTTAAAAGATTAATATCTGGTAGGCTATGATAAGATGGATTATAATTGTTTAATAACTGACACAGTTAGCTTTTCAGTTAAGAAGTTTGATTTTAATCATCACTGACTTTAATTTATAGTTATCAAATTATTATTTTATTTATTTGTTTTAACAAAATTGTGATATGCTTTCATTTGCTGAAGACAGTGTTGCGTTCGAGGTCATCGGCCTAATACTAATTTTCCTCGAATTTGCAATGTCTGTTCACATAGCCAACACTGCAAGTTCGAGGAACTGGCGGGAAACAGTAAATTCAGATTTACCAGATGTGATCAGACACGCATTCAAATGTATATTAACGGTCGGAAAACAATGGCCCAGGGGGTAACCGTGGGATGCCACGAATCTGAATTTACCTAGGTCCGAACTAGCCGCCATCGGCTCGTGCCGCCAGAGGATTAGTCACGGTAGCTCAACACTGTCCCAAACATCAGCCTTTTGTTTCATTTTATTTTTTTTCTTTATTGTACTTTATATTTCTTCTAAAATGCATTTTGGCCCTTTTTTTTTTCCTCCTCACTTACCTCTTTTTTCCAATGGAACATTATTTTTTGTCTATTATTGTTATTTCAGATAAAAAAAAATTTTATTTTCTACTGAGCTATCAGAGATCTATATGTGCGTTGTCAATTTGTATATAATAAAAAAAAATATAGAAAATTTAAAAAATTATACAGTCATCTTATCACTAAATATTATCACAGTGTATGTATTGTTGTGTCATATATCGACGTGGCTTTTTGTTTTTTAGAAAGTTTTTTTTAGCTGTTATCATCGTTGACAATTTTTAATGACATCTTTTAAGAAATTATTGTTGTTTTTTTTATGCAGGTAATTTATCAAAAATTTCATAAGAAAATCAAATTACTGCTTAAATCGAACAATCAAAAAATATTTTTTATTATTGAATCTATTTTATTGAATTTAATAATTATTGTAATTTTCAAATAAAATTGATTCATATATTTAAATTTATATTTTATATTCTGAAAATAATTTTTATTATATGGAATTTAAATATAGCTCTTGATTGATTCCATTGAAATTTTTTCATATAGTTCTTGGATTTTATTTGGCTTATCAATTATTTTATTTAGAAAAAAAATATTGTCAGTTAAACATTGACCTGCGTGACAAATAACATGTTCTTTTTATAATGATGTTTTTCGATATTGTTAAATACTGACGTACATTATAAACAGACAAAATACAAAGAAATAGAAAACATAAATATTTTTAAAAAAATAAACAACACAAGATGTTTTATTTTTTAACGAGATATTAGATTTCGAAAAAGTTTAAGAAACTAAAGTACAAATATTTGACCCGAAACTACACTACTGAATGTACTCAAAAAGTATATAATGATATGATATTTGACCTCTAAATACTTTTCCCAAAATTTTTACTAAATACATAATGATGAAATTTTTCATGATTTTCTTAGAGCCAGATACGGCGGATTAGATAATTCCTACGATAGATGACCAACGGAAAACCGCATTTGGGACCGTCTCCTACTCCGACAAACTATACAAGTATACAAGACACCATGAAAAACCAATAGACAAATCAGTTGTCGTTGGGGATCGGGAACTGTAGGTACATATTTTCCAACTTAAAATATTCGTAATCACGTATTGTCTTTTAAAAAATTATTATATTGTTTTTTTTTATTTCTTTATATTTAAATTTGTAGGTCATGTGATACCTATGAACGCAAGTGAATTTTATAAAAATTTGAGCTATATTTTGTAGAAAAAAAATCACCTCTCGGTTGATCATCCACCTGTTTAATCACAAACATAGAAAGTTGACGCTAAAGATTTTTTAATTAATACAAGATGAGGATACGTAAGTATATAACAAATAAAAATTTAATTTATCTATATATATATATATATATATATATATTATAATAATATCAATCGAAAAATATATAATATAACCCACGAGTTAATTATTTTTGACTCATGTATAAATTTAAATAATAAAATATATACATTGTGGATACACCTACTTCACGTACTAGTTATATAATACTATTAATGATAGTTAATTTTTGAAAGCAGTAAATAAAATATTAATTATTGTTTATTTTAAATTAATGTTTTAGCAACTATATCACTTGCTGTTTTTGCGGTATGTTTTGGACTGCCTGGCTTCGCCAATGGAAGAAACTTGCCATCAAGTCAGCCAGATAATTTTTTATTAGTCGTATCAGAACAAAGATTTTTTAATATACAATATTCTTCAAAAGATGAGAACATTCGAATAATTGGACAGGAAGATTTTACTAATACTTCTCTATCTGAAAATTGGTATAACGACATGACTTTCAATTGTGCAAATAATAATATTTATCTTTTAAAAAGTGATATGTCTTCTGATTTTTTTGGTAAATAGTTTAATTAAAAAATTTATATACATTTTTTTTGAAGTGAAACTTCTTTACGGAGGGTAGTGACGGTAGCGACAAAATTTGAGGCCCCGCTAGCGTCACACTCTCTGTTATACGCTCTACGCTTGGTCGCACTCTCGGTTACAAGCGGATAAAGAGAGGAGAATTACATAGAGAGAGTAGGGAAGCTGGCAAGCATACAACATGTACTCCATGTACTACATATCCTACATATAGCGTACATCTCGGAGCGTCAGCTGCTATGTGTGTATGCGTGTGCGACTTTTTTTAATTTAAATATTATTAACAGTATAACTGCTGAGTATTGATCATATTCAATATATTAATATTGATAATATTATCAATATTATATCGTAATTAGTATTATTATTTATAAAATTATTGTTATTATTATTATTATTCATATACTATAAATATATATATAACATATATATAAATAAATGATGATAATTATAACAACAACAATTTCGATAATATTATCAATTATTCACAATAGTATTGATATTAATAATAATATTTATATATAATAATAATATTTTAAATATAAATACTAATAATTATCAATATTTATATATGAATGTTACTGTCAATATTATTATTAATATTATTAATATCACTAATATTATTATAAATCGATAATATTATTGTTATTATTATTAATATGGTTGATACCATTGTTATTATTACTAATATTATATCGATATTATTATTATCAATGATATTTTTGAAATTATTGTTATTTTATTTATACTATGGTTATATATATATATAACCTTCGATATATATGAATAACATTTATTATAAATAATAATTCCAATAATATTATGATTAACAATAATATCAATATAAGATTAATAATAATATCAATGGTATCAATTATATCGTCGCATTAAAGGATGAAGGGCGTAAGTGCCAAAAACGTCAATTTTAAAGGAAAAAGGACATAAGTGCAAATTTATAAATTTTCGGGTTTTTCATCTAATTTTAATACTTAAAAAAAAAAGAAAAAAAGGCGTAACAATTCACTGAAAAAAAAAACTTCTGTCAGATAGAAGTTTTCTTCTTGCAAAAAAATGGATTTGGATTAAGAAAAAGTTGATTTGGATTGAGACAAAGACTTCTTAATCCAAATCATTAAAAAACTGTTGCAATCATGAAAAAAACGTCTTGGATCAAAACAAATTGTTCATGTTTTAGAAATATACTTCTTGAATTATGAACAAAATTGTCTCGGTCCAAGGCAAATTGTTCATGTTTTAAGTATACTTCTTGAATATGAATAAATGTGTCTTGGATCAGACGAACTTATTCATGTTTTTTAGAAGTATGCTTCTTGGATTATGGATAAATGTGTCTTGGACCGGACAAACTGTTTAAATATTTTAGAAAGTATGCTTCTTGGATTATGAACAAATTGTCTCAGTTCAAGACATTGTTCATTTTTGTAGAAGTATTCATCTTGAATTATGAATCGATATGTCTCGGTTCAAGGCAATATTGTTTTTATTTATGAACATTTATTCTCAATAGGATTGAAAATAAAAAAAATAAAAAAAATTTTTCAATTACAAACTTGTAATTTGTAATTTTTTTTTTCCTGCAATTTTTATTCTATAATTTTTTTTCCTACAATTTTTTTTTTTTTTTTACCTAACGCGGGACCCGAACCCGTGTAGGAATCGCCAAGACTCACAACACGGCCATGCATTGGCCCATCAATGGCACCCAATGATTGGTAGCCAGGCATGGGCCATTAATGGATATATTGGCAAACAATGGTCCATTATTGTATTGCCAATTCATGGTTCCGGTCATGGCCAAGCTGATATAAATGGCCAATGATTGCTTGGCCATGCATTGGCCGAGTTTAGCTGATTGTAAATGGCCATTATTGACAACATTCATCGGCCAATTTGGCTGATAATTAAAAGCCATTCGTTGGTTGCCGATCATCAGCCAATTGATGGAAATTCAATGGCCGATAGCAATTGCCAATCATTGGCCAATTTGTGATACATCAATGGCCATTAATTGGTTGCCGATCATCGGCAAGTCATGGTAAATTTTAATGGCCATTGCTTGTTTACAATCATTGGCAATTCTGGCTGATATACATTAATGGCCATTGCTTGGTTGCCGATCATCGGCCTAGTCTTATTGAAATTTTAATAATGGCCATTGCTTGTTTGCAATCATCGGCCAATTCTGGCTGATACATTAATGGCCATTGCTTGGTTGCCGATCATCGGCCTTCTTGGTAGACTTTTAATGGCCATTGCTTGTTTGCAATCATCGGCCAATTCTGGCTGATACATTAATGGCCATTGCTGGTTGCCGATCATCGGCTAGTCTTAGTAGATTTTAATGGCCATTGCTTGTTTGCCAATCATCGGCCGATCTTGGCTGATACATTAATAGCCATTGCGAACCCGAAAATCATCGGCTAGTCTTGAAAAAGACTTTTAATGGCATTGCTTGTTTGCCGATCATCGTAGTCTTGTAGACTTTTAATGGCCGTTGCTTGTTTGCCAATCATTGGCCAACCTCTTTCTGATACATTAATGGCCATTTAGCGGTAACCGATCATCGGCCAAGTCTTGGTAGACTTTAATGGTCATTGCTTGTTGCCATTCATTGGCCAAGTCTTAGTAGACTTTTAATGAACGTTGCTTGTTTACTTATTCATCGCCAATATTTTGAAACTCATACATTTGGCGTTGCTTGTCTGCCATTTATCGGCCAATCTTTTAATACATAAATGGCCAACGCATGGTTGCCTTATCAATGGCCAATATTCGGCTGATCTTGGGCCCAAGGTTTTCTTTGTTGATTTGATTCAAATCAAAGATTTATTATGACTTTCGTTGCATAGCCGCCGTGGCCAGTGGTAATCTTCCAGGATATAATACATGAAGACCCGATTTCCAAGTCAAAATAGGAATCAAATTCAATGGTGTTTAATGATAATTTCTTTATTGATTATTAATAGCTTGTATAATAAAAGTGTTAAATAATAAATAATAAATAATAAATAATAAAAAAAATATAAAATATATAAAAAATATTTTTTTCAATGGAAATAATAAATGGGCCATGCCCAGTTTACTCTTGAACATATTGGGCCCATTCATCAAAATATTAAATTACCACGTAACGATCAAAGATTTTTGCATTAATATTCCTTTCAAAGCCAATAAGCTGATGGTTTTCTACTCTTGGCTTAAAATTGGTATAACAATGACCATTAATTGGCAATTAATGGGCCATTATCAGGAATCTTAGCTTGTTTATTATTGGGCCATTAATACCATTTATATTAAATTACCGTAACGTCAGGCTTGGCGCATTAAAGGTATTAATTTGCCATTATTGGCCCGTGTTCGCCGAATCGGCCGTTTATGTTGTGTTCTCCTACACGGGAACCTATGACCGTAAACCTATCTAATCTAAACCTGTGCCTTAGCTCGCTTAACCACGGGAGCGCGATATGGAAACGAAAAGTTATTTGTATTACTTTTCGTGACAAGATATTTTTAAAATTTATTATACAAATGAACTGAAACTACACGTATATATATATTTTTTATAATTAATTATTAAATTACTATAATATCATTCTTTTTGTTATATCGAAACATTTTATGTTTCCAAATAATTGTTAAACATATAAATAACATTTTATCATTATTATTATTTAAGAATATAAACAACAATAATATGATGGTTAGAATATTGAAAGATTTAAGATTTACTGACTGTAAGAAAAAACTAAATTATGATCGAAAATTGAAAAAAATGTATTATTTTTTTTTAAGTTTTATATATCAATTGCATTCTGAAAATAAATTAAATCAAATAAATGTTAAATTTAATTTATTAAAATACAAATGTGTCAATATTGAATCGACTCAAAATACTAGCATTTAAATTGTTTATATTCTTAAATAATAATAATGATAAAATGTTATCTAAATGTTTAATAAAATTTAGAAAACATAAAATAATACAATAGTACACTAAGTAATACAAATTGATACGTGGTAGTTTTAGTTCATTTGTTCATGTAATAAATTTAAAAAAAAAAAATATCTTGTCACTAAAAGTAATACAAATAACTTTCCGTTTCCATATCCTTTACGTGGTTAAGCGAGCTAAAGGCACAGGTTTAGATTAGATAGGTTTTACGGTCATAGAGTTCGGGTCCGCGTTAGGTAAAAAAAAAAAAAATTGTAGGAAAAAATTATAAAATAAAAATTGCAGGAAAAAATTACAAATTACAAGTTTGTAATTGAAAAATTTTTTTATTTTTTATTATCATCTATTGAGAATAAATGTTCATAAATAAAAACAATATTGCCTTGAACCGAGACATATCGATTCATAATTCAAGGAAGAATACTTAAAAACATGAACAATATGTCTTGAACCGAGACACATTTCATAATCCAAGAAACATACTTCTAAAAACATGAACAGTTTGTCTCGGTCCAAGACACATTTATCATAATCCAAGAAGCAATACTTCTAAAAACATGAACAGTCCGTCTCGATCCAAGACACATTTATCCATAATCAAAAGTATACTTCTAAAAACATGAAAAGTTTGTCTCGGTCCAAGACACATTTATCCATAATCAAGAAGCATACTTCTAAAACATGAACAGTTCGTCTCGATCAAGAACACATTTATCCATCCAAGTATACTTCTAAAAACATGAACAGTTTGTCTCAGTCCAAGCCGCATTTGTTCATAATCCAAGAAGTATACTTCTAAAAACATGAACAATTTGTTTTGAACCAAGACGTTTTTTTCATGATTCAAGAAGTTTTTTATGATTTGGATTAAGAAGTCTTTGTCTCAATCCAAATCAACTTTTTCTTAATCCAAATCCATTTTTTTGCAAGAAGAAAACTTCTATTATTAAGAACTTTTTGTCTTAAAAATAGAAAAAATTTTTTTCAGTGAACCTTTGATAAAGGATAAAAGGCGTATGTCCAAGGATTTACACGTTTTTTCCGTTATCAAAATAATTTTTGATAAAAGATGAAGGGCGTATTTCAAATTTTATTTGAAATTCATTTAGTGGCAGGATTTTTTAAATTATAGATTGTTTACTGATAATTATAAATAATTTATTATTAATAAGAAAAACATAAAAGTAATTACAAATCTTCATCTTTTATTAAAAATTTTTTTGATAACGGAAAAAAGGCGTAAATCCTTGGACATACGCCCTTTATTCTTTATCAAAGGTTGTTACGCCCTTCTTCCTTTTTTTTAAGCCTTAAAATTAGATGCAAGCCCGAAAATTTATAAATTTGCACTTACACCCTTTTTCTTTTAGAAAAAAAAAAATTCCCAAAAATGACATTTGCGCCCTTTTTCCATTAATGTGACGATATTAATAATAAAATTTATAATAATAATATTCGAAATATAAATACTAATAATTACTATTAACTAATAATATTTATATTTGAATATTATTGTCAGTATTATTATTATTATTATTATTATTATTATTATTATTATTATTATTATTATTATTCAGCGAGATATTCAGCGTGACATGCAACTACTTCGAAAGAAGTTTCACTTCCCCCGCGCGTACTCGCAATACGCTCATTTTTTTTTTTTTCTTACTAATGTGTAACAAATTGTAAATATTTTTTAGCTGACCGTTACACACTTGATGTAATTAACTTTGATGAAAATAACAGATTAAAAACTGTTGCTCATGTCCAGGATATTTTTGATCATGCACGATCAATTGCATTAGATTGGACTACAGGAAAAATATATTGGACGGTATCTAGTAAAAATCAATTCTCAATGAAAGTTACAGATGAATCATTTAAAGAAATAGAATACATTATTCAACCCTATTATCCTGAATCTTCTCTGACAAATTATCAACTTCTTGTTTATCCAAAGCGAAAGTAAGTAAAATATAAAATTTATTTACAAAATTTGATAGATCAAAAATCGTATAAAAAATTTATCAATTATTGTATTTACTCACTAAAAAAAAAAAAATACATAATAAATAAATAAATCATTTGCATAATTTTTGAATTATTCAATTGTTTTTTTCAGCGAATTATTTTTTTCAATTGACTTTGAACTGTGGTATACTTCTAATTCACCGAATAGTAGTGCAAGTTTACTATTTGAGGGAGAAAAAAATCTATTCATAGATGACATCGCTATTGATTATGCAACTGATAAATTATACGTTGTTAAAAAAGTCGGAGACTATCATATTTTGGGTAAGTATTTGATATTAAGACTCAACATTGTGAAAAATAAAAATAATCTAATTTTTTAATTTTTTATTTATTTAGAATGTATTGATATTGGAACTTCTGTTCGACCATTGAATGCAAATGATCTTAATGAAATTGAAATGATACCTCATTATTTTTCCAATTTAGCAGCTTTTAATAATAAAATTTATTGGACTATACTTGAAGATGGGTAAGTTATTATTTATTTTTCATGTAAAAATATAAAAATGTACTAGTTTAGTTTTAAATAACATTATATATATATTTTTTGTTACAGTGTCAAATTGTATTTAAAAAATGGCAATAATAAAGCTGTTGAAGTAACCGTTTTAACAGGAAATAGTGAATCGTCTTTTGTCTCTTCAAGTTGTCCATGTGTGTATAATTAATTAATTTTTATTTTCATCTTTTTATCTCATTAACTATCAAATTATTATAACACATAATATTTTTTTTAATTTAGCTTCAACAGCTGAAAAAAGAGAAGAAAAAAAATTATGAATCCGAAGAAGATATAATAAAAACGAAATAGAATTATTCAGATAAAAAACTAATGAATTGTCCTTTCTTCAACTAGCAATTAATTTGTTCTAAGTGATAATTTTTCTCAATTAAAAAGAAATATTTCTGATCTGCTGTTGAAAGAGAATAAAATTTTCCAGAAAACTTATACGTATATTCGAGAAAAAAAAAATACATTACCAATATTCATGAAGAAAATTAATTCAAAAAATAAATTACCAATAATAATAAACTTGTTCATTTTTAAATTGGAAATAAAATTACTTGTCAAATTTATTAATAATAATAAATATTTATAATTATAATAATAAAGCAATAAAATATTTATAAAACCCTAGTAAAAAAAATATATTTATTGGAAATATAAAACAAATTTAATTTATATTTAAAATATATGTGAATTAAATTTAATTAATGTTTTAAAAAATATAAATTTAATTTAATTTACATTTAATTTACATTTAATTCATATGTAATCTATATCTATACAAAAAGTAAATGTATTTTATATTTTTTCAAAACATAAAATAAATTTACTTAAAATTTTTTTTTTTTTCGACATTGCAAAAAAAAAATTTGGATGTACTTCAAATTTAATTTATATTTTTCAAAAATATGAAATAAATTTACTTTTTGTATAGATATAGATTACATATGAATTAAATATAAATTACATGTAAATTAAATTTAATTTATATTTTTTAAAACATTAATCAAATTTAATTCACATATATTTTAAATATAAATTAAATTTATTTTATATTTCCAATAAATATATTTTTTTCACTTGGGAATCAACAACATACTTGTTTTTCAATCTGACCACTCAACGTTTACATTTCAATATGTTTTTCAATAATTTTCTGGCACCAAATATCTCGAGTCATACCGACATTTTAAATTATCGTCTCCAAATATTATCGCCTCCTATAATAATTTTTTTCTCTTCTATAATAAAAAAATTAATTTACAATATTATCAACGAATGAAATGAATACATCTATTTTATATATTATGATTTTAAACTATACCTCATGTGTATATATTTTTCAAGTTAATATATATGACCTCATTCAAAGTTTATAATTTAGATTCAATAATTTGTATATTTGTTGAGCTTATAAATTTATAAATCACATTTGAGTATGATTAAAACAATATTATATAGAAGTCTCTAATTAGATTAATCTTCTTGGTCTTTTTTTTTTTTTATTATTTTTGGCACTGAAAAAAAAAAATGATAAACAGACTCTCTTTCAATGATGAGTGTTCACACTTGCAAGTTGTTAAAATGTTAACAACACAATTAACACGATAAAAAAAAAAAAGTAAGTTAACAATTTAAGTTTGGATAAAGAGATTTAATTAATGAGTCATTAATATCATTATAGTCATTAATAATGACTATAATCAATTAAAAGTACTTGATGTAGGGTTACCATATCTTGAAAAAACCAAATCAGGACATTTTTCTTCCACTCCAAAATTTTACCCCCTCTATCTATAAATTTATGTTTCAAGCTCTACTAGTAGATGATCATAACCATTCATTTATTTTGATTATATGTTATTCATTTATTAGTTTTTTTTTAATTACTGGGTCATACCATGGTCTTTTAAAAAAACATTATAATAAAAACAAAACATAAATTTACTCCTGGCGGTAACGAGGAGGTTCCATATACTTGACATATTTATATAAATATATACAAGAAAAATTTTTTATATATAAATTTATCATGTTAAAAATAATTTAGCAAGTGTACGAATTTAAATTGTTCTATATATTACATCATATAATTTTTGGTCACCATAAATTTATAGTCAAAATTATGTCTATAAGATGAATTATATTCATCCATAAATTAATTTTTGGCTTTTCTCATAGACACATACTTAAAAAGAAAAATTGAAAAGAAAAAGAAAAGTAAACATGAATGAATACAAAGCATTTATTGGTAAAGCAGCCAACAAAGTAATATAATATAAACATAAACGGAGACGAAAAAATATCCCTACTGTGACGGCTAGTTAAATGACCTCGGAATTGATAGGTGTCTGACAAATATTATCAACGAGAGTTCATCAACGTAGGCTTCGTTGATTGGCTGCTAATGTTGGAAATTCCATTTTTAAATGTTATCTTCAACAAACTCGTCATGACAAACATCAGGTGATTATATATTCATGTACGTAGATGGATATCAGCTTATTTATCAAAATTATTATTTTTTATTTTTTTTTTTTTTTTAGTATTTTTCTTGAAAATATTTTTCACATTCAAAAATAGTCAAAGTTGATTATTAAGTGAAATAAATTAAATGATAAACTTTTAACAATTTCATAATCATATGTATTAATACTGATACAATAATCTCTCATTTTCTTACTATTTTAATTCATTTCCTCGATCAGAATCACCACCACAAGTAGTACCAACTCAAATTGTAACTGATAATCTCGATTCATTAGTCAATTTATCCTGGACAAATGTCAATTGAACAATAGCCCTTTCCTGCTAGCTATTATCATCATTAAATTATGGTGATAATGTTAATAAACAGAAGAATAATCTTTTAATATACAAGCTCAAAAAAAACGTGATAAAATACCAGATGTTCCACCACCACTAGTGCCCATTAGTCAGGAATATAAAAACTCATAATGATACTTATTTTTATGATTATTTATTCATGGATTCAATTATAAAGGATTTTTATTTATTGCCACTCTTAATTTTAATTACATTTATGAATTGATAATTTTTTATTTTTTATCGGGACGTTGCCCACTATTTTGCAATTACATCTATGGTTTGTTTTTTTTTTTTTCTCTTTTTATTTACTATAGTATTTATGTATTATAAATTCCGTTGAATTAAAAACTTGAAATTTATTATTGTGGTGTCATTTGGATTATTCATTCTTCTCGAAGATTATTGTAATGATTTTGAATTTCCATGTACTTCAAAATTGCGATACATTCTGGCGTGGAGTACTTTCTTCCCTAAAATTCATCAAATATGTATTAAAATTTTGATTTTATTATATAAATAAATTAAAAAAGGGAATTAAAACTGTTCGTACCCGAAGCTTCTTTTTCATGTTTTTAATTTGATCATCTGTGGCTATACAATCTGTTTCTTCGAGATCAACAAAACTTGAAATTGGTTGACCTTCCTTGTACTTAGCTTGATTTTCCAGATATGTGGAAATTGCTTTACTTTCTGGTAAAGAATACTCACCATTCTAAAATTTATAAAATATGCTTTAAAATTTTGATATTATTATTTTAAAAAAATCAAAAAAGAAAATTAAAATTGTTTGAACCTCTAACTTAGTTTTCATTTTGTCAATTTTTTCATCTGTAAACAAGTAATCATCTTCTCCTAAATCACGAAAACTTGGCATTTTTTGATGTTTATAATACTCAACTTTATCTTTCACGTACTTTGAAATTACAATATGTTCTGCTAAGGTGTACAAACAAGTCTAAAATTTATGAAATATGTATTGAAATTTCGATTTCATTATTTAAAAAAATTAAAAAAGAAAACTCAAATTATTCGAACCTTCAATTTAGTTTTCATGTGGGGAATTCCACCATCGAGGATCCTCATATTGATAATTCCTTGACAGCTATTGACAGTTACATTTACCAGACAATCGGTAAATACAATAAGTTCTAGTGAAGAATACACAACATTCTAAAATTGATAAAATATGGATAAAAATTTTGATTTTATTAATTAAAAAATTTTTTTTAAAAAACTAAAATTGTTCAAACCTCGGAGTTAGCTTGAATACGATGATATATCTCAGCAATTTCATCATCTGTGGCTTTGTAATCAGGCGTGATTGGAGTGCCAAAATAAAAATTTCCATTACATTTCTGAAAATCAATTTACCAAAAATTAAATTGGAAAAAAAAACAACTCAGTTGTTAAAAGCCATTACCAGCTTGAAAATACTGTGTAAATTTCATAAAAATAAAATAAAAGCAATTATACGTAAAATCTTTTAAACAATAATTACTCGTTGATAATATATAAATGTAAAAATTTTTAGTAAATGCAAACTTACTGAAAGAGTTGTAGATCCAAGTGTGATTGAAATGCCAGCATAATATGCTTGATTTCTCGTCTGAAAATAAATTTACAAAAATCGAGTTGATGAAAAAACTAAAAACATTTAAATACCTATTAAAAATTACAATTTTCTTTTTTATTTATTAAATGAATTATATGTAAAGGAAAAGCTCAAACCTCGTAATTAGCTCTTGTTGGATTTGCATTTGTTGCTGAAGCAGCCAACAAAAGAATCGTCACCAATAACAGCATTGTTATTAGAGTTGACATCTTGAGTATATGTTTTATACTCTTTTTCCAAATTCAATAGACTGATCTTGATGGATATACAAAAATTTACCAACTATGACCGTCGTTAAACTACCACTGAATTTATAGGTGTTCAAAAAATATTATCGACGAGAGTTTATCAACGTGGACTTCGTTGATTGGCTGCTCAAGTTGGAAATCCCAATTTTAAATGTTATCTTTAACAAACTCGTAATGACAAATCTCAGGTGATTATATTTTATTATAGTGCATATACATACAGACACTAAACTGTGCTAGCAAGCAAGTATAGGACACTGCTACATTATATGCTTGTGTATGTCACGTCTGTGTGCATCACTCGCCACGAGAAAGAAAATATTTTTTTTTTTAAAACTTGATAAACTTTTAAAATTCGTGGAAAACATAATTTATTTTTTTTTATTATATTCGTTCTTTTTTATCTACAATTTGATAAAAATAAATAAGTTTTCAAGTAGAAATCAAATCTACTCTAAGCTGGTTGAGAAAAAAAAAATTATTTCACCCTATATTATCGTGTATAAAAGTTATCAACATAGATAATTATTTTATTCAAAAAATAAGCCTAATTAAAAAAAATCAAGTAGAAATTCAATTATCGGCAAACAACCTTAACAGTAGGCATATTTTTGTGTCGCGCTCAAAGTCGTTCAATTTAGAAAAAAAAAGATGACGTATCACTTTGTTATCAACAACTCATTAAGTTGTTATCATTACTTTGTTGGCTGCTTCACCAATAAACGCTAATTATATTCATCGATTCATGTTTTTTTTTTTTTTTTTTTTTTTCAATTCTTCTTTTTAAATATCTGTATATATGAAGAAAAACAATAATTAATTTATGTATAAATAATTTATCTAAGACATAATTTCAGTTATAAATTTATTAATTTATATTGATGGTAACTAAAAATTATATGATGTAATAAAACAATTTAATTTCTTCAATTGAGATTTCGGATATGATTTTTATGATTTCTAGAAATCTTTAACAAATTTTTACAATTAAATAAAATCTTGAAGGATTTCTTTTTCTAAGAAATCATGGAAAACACACCGTGAAAAATTATTTCTAATATTTAAAAATAAACTTTAACAAAAAAATTATTGATGATGATGATGATGATGATAGTAATTGTAATACTAATAATTATAATGATAATTTTGATGTTGATGCATTTTTTTCTGCAAGAGTTATTGACGACTTATCAAAATTGGAAAATCTTGAATATTTAAATATGACATGTGTGGAAAACTTTCGAGACAGTAATCTCATTGCTATTGCCAATGAATGTAAAAATCTCGAGAAGTTGAATATAAGTCATTGCACATCTATTACTGAAGAAGGTCTTGATGCCATAACCAGAATAAAATCATTACGAAGATTAAACGTTAGCGATCTCAAATGTGTTACAGACAGTTTTCTCGAAAAATTAAAAGGATTATACTTTTTAGAGCGTGACAGATGTACAAAAATAACTGATGTTGGCTTTAATCAATTTATAAAAAACTGTCCAGATCTTAAACGTCTTTTCGTCGGCTACACTCGTATGACAATTTTACCGCCGACGAAGCAGCTATAAGTATCGTAAAAATAATATTGTTTTGAGGATACATAATTGTCATAAAAAGTTCAAAACAGCTTGTAAATCGATAATTAAATCTGAATGGTTGGTTATATTTTATCGAATGGATTTTAGATAGTGAATTATGTAATGTATTCATTAACAGAAATTCATATAAATAATATGATTATAGGTATAGTAATAATATTAATAAATAAATTATGAAATATAAGAATAATATGTTTTGTTTATTCCTTTTCAACACTTTATTCGTGATCTCATGAAATTTTACTATAGTAGAGTAAAAATACATGAATCATTATATGAAATTAATTTGTATTTGCAAATATTATCTGTATAAATTAACTATTCAAATATTTGGAGTTATTCAATAAACAATTTGTTAATAAATAGTTTTTTATTATATCTGGTCTAAAATTGAATTAGTTATTATTGAGGATAAATGAGAAAATATTGAAGGAGTCTACTGCAGTGCAAAATTTTATTATTGGTAATTGGACTTGCAACGAAAGTTTTTGCAACCTTGTTAAAAAAAAAAAAATTGTTTTTAATGAAAGTGGTCAAAGCAAACTGAATTTAAATAAAATTTATTTGAGATTACTTGATTTATTTAGTTGTTTTAAAATTGTTCTAATCCTCAATCTTGTTTGCTTATGGAAAAAATTAAATAAAACTCGATACTAATAATAACATATGGCTATAGTTATATATCATCATCTGACGAAATCCATTAACGTGTTTTTATTAATATTCTATTAGTCATATATAATTTTCTCTACAACACATCGAACTAACGTGGCCAACTCGATTGTTATCTGTATATGTTTTTTTTTTTGAGTGGTGGAAGCTTACCAGGGGTATGATAAGAAAAACAGTATATTCAACTCGCTGAGGTGTATTATTCAGTTAGTGTGAGCAGCTCAAAGCAGCATAACCAATACAATTATATAAAAAACCTATTAAATAATTTCGACGTGATTGTAATATCGTCTTCTTTTGTGTAATATCGTGACGTGTCGTTGACCGAAAGAAAAACTTAAATAATTTTCAATATATTGTAGAAAAAAATGTCTGATTCAAAAAACCGACAATTGTGGCGAAAAAATATTACACAAAATATTGCACAATTTTCAACAAATTTTTACAAGGTATTTAATTTGTATAAAATCAAATGATGAATACAATTAAAAATAGTTATTGACATAAATCAATTTTTTAAAATATTTTTCAGACTGCTACTGAAGATGAAAAAAGTAATTTTATTTGCTCGCCAATCAGTGCCTCAATTGCACTCGCAATGACAGTTTTTGGTGCAAGAAATGATACCGCAAAACAAATACGTTCAGTACTGCACTTGAGTGAAGATGATGAAGTGAATAAATTGGGTTATCAACATCTCATTGACACGTTTAATGTAAGTAATCCATAATAAAAATTATTGTTTATTAATTTTCTCTTACAATGCAATATAAAATATTAATTAACAACAATATGTATTTGAATGTTTTCAGGCAACTAAAAATGTTCAACTTGATATTGCCAATAAATTGTTTCTAGCTGACGACATGCAAGTACATTGTCCATTTGTTTCTATAACAAAAGATTTCTTCAGATCAGAATTACAGCTGGTTGATTTTGGTCAATGTGAAAATGCTCGAAAAATAATTAACAATTGGTGTGAAGTTAAAACTAATAATCGAATAAAAGACATTCTACAACCTGGTGAGTTATATCTGAATCATAGCTTGAAATTATTTATTTTCTTATCAATGTACTTACGTTAGTTATTTAATTTTTAATAGATGACATTGATCCATCGACAAGACTGGTAATTGTCAATGCGATTTACTTCAGAGGAAGCTGGGATAGTCAGTTTAATGCCGGAGCAACAAAACTAGAACCATTTAATATTGATCAGAAAACGCAAAAGAACGTATTAATGATGGAACAAAAAGCTACATATCATTATGGTTATCTTAAAAAACTTGATGCCATGTACGTGGAACTCCCATACGAGGTATGTCAGCAAAAAATAAAATTAGATCGCATATTACATCAAGAAATAAAAATGATTGTTAGTTAAAATTAATTTTTATCAACAGAGAAACAGTGCAGAAGATGCAATGAGCATGTTTATCATTCTTCCAAATAAAATTGATGGATTAAAAAAAATTGAAGAAAATTTACACGAAATAAATTTTCAGCAGTTGCGTGGCTATACCTGCAACATTATTTTAAAATTACCAAAATTTAAAATTGAAAGCAGAATGTTACTTGATGATACACTGAAAAAGGTATAGAATATTATTTGTCATTTTATTTTTTATTCGATCCAAGTAAAAATTAAATATTCCCTCGAAATCTTGATTTTTTATGTTAATTTTTTCAGATAGGTATGGTTGATATGTTTGATCCCAATAAAGCTGACTTTTCTGGTATATCAAATGAACCTCTTTTCGTTGGTAAAGTAATTCAAAAAGCTTTTATTGAAGTAAATGAAGAAGGAAGTGAAGCTGCAGCTGCTACAAGTAAGCTTTCAAATATTGTATATGATGTATTTGTTATTTAAATAACTTATTTGTCTTAATGAAATTATATTTTTTCTTTGTAGTTGTAACGGGTCTTATTGGAAGCATGCTTCCTTCACTTTCTCGACCACGTGAAATTATCGTTAACCGACCATTTTTCTGTGCAATTGTTGCAACAAAAACAGGCACACAACTTTTCAATGCTCGTGTTGTAGATCCTTCTCATGGTTCATCTTAATATCGTCTGAATAATCAGTAATTTTCTACATTACATGAACAGCTATTTAAAACTAAACAACATTACAGTGGATTAACAAACAGTTTCATTTGTAATTCATTTTTCCTATTTTAATATTGAATTATCATAAAAATGTTAAAGTAAAAATAAATTAATATTGTCATAGTAAATTCGTTATCTTTTTGTCTTTTTTATCAATCAAAAAAATTGAATATTGTTTTTTCAGCTTTTATCATTGTTTATATCAGATATTAAATTTTTTTTTATACAGAATTTAATAATGAAAATGTATTAAATGTTTTAATTGCTTCAGTATTTATAGATGAACAGTTTTTTCCAATCAAATGATACTGAATTTTAAAATAAACATGCAAGAAAAAAAAAAAAAAATACACATATATGAATTCATTTTAATCCCAGTAATAAGAGACTTTATGGATGTAAATTTTTTTTTTTTTTTCTCATTACATTTTTCATGATGTTCAAGTTAATTTAATCAATTTAATTTATTCACTGTAAAAAAAAAATAATTAGTTTTACTATAAAAAAAGAATTATTTTTACTATTTTTTCTGGTACTCGGGGACGTTTTCGAAAAAATAATAACATGTACTATGCACATAGTAAAATTTTTTATCCTAGTATAGTTTACAATGTTCCAATTGGAGAAGATACGATGTATCTTGTTAAGAAGTACTATGTTGCATAGTCAAGTCTAGCGTTCGTTAAATCTACTATGTTGCATGGTGAGATTTACGATGTTCAATAGTACATTTCATTATATTCTATTTGTATTTTCGATAAAAAAAAACAGAATTATTTGTTTATTTAAAAAATAACTTTAAATTATTTATAATAATTATTATTATCTTTATACATGTTTCTCAACTTTGCTATTTCTTGACCTAACTCGGGATTCGAACCCGTGTTTCTGGATTTGAACTCCGATGGTTTACCCAAATTGCCATTCAGGTATAAAACAGTAGTAGAATCAAAAATGTCTATATATATTTTTTCTTTTTTATTTTCTTCTTCTTTCATGCAAGCATAGTGAAACTAACTACAGACCTAATAACTTTTACCATTTTGTATATAGTAACAACTACGAGTTGCATAGCACATTTTAAAGGTTTACATAGTACGGTTCATTTTCCAAATGTACCCTCACGGTCATGGTGAATTTAAACACACAACATAGTAGAAAGTAACAAGTTTATGGTTGTTCGTATCATTGGTATAGTGAAGACTATCTATTGAACAAGTAAAGTCTACTAAAACCATAATAAAAACATATCTAATAATGGTGAATAATATTGGACCAAAAATGATGTAACCAAACGCGCTATCCCACCGGAGTTTTGGAAATTTTCAATTTCCAATTGATAAAAGACCAAAGGTCGTCTGTTAATGCATTTTTTAAATTATTTTTTATTAAGGTTTATTGATAATTTTCGAAAAACATCAACAATATTTTTTCACTCAAATAACAGACAATTTTTTTAGTAAATCAAATTTTAAAATCGAAAAAATCTGATTTATATTGTAGCTATAAAATATCTAATTATCGATTAAATAATCTTCAAATTAAAATACATGCTTCAATGAAATATGATTAGATTTTACCATAAATTTGATATACATAGCTAAATAATTTTTGTTCAAATCAATAATTAAGTTTATAATTTTTTTTCCAAGTTTATCGAGAGAGCTGATGGTTAAGTCGGCAAGAGCCGACCCTGCCTATAGTGCTTGTGGTCTCAAGTTCGAATCTATTGCATTTATAGAGGATTTAGAGTTACATCGTTGAAAAAGAGTTACTATTTCAAAAATTCGTTACTTTTTTCCAATATTGACTACAATAATTGGTTTCATATGGTTTGGGGCAAATATATTCTAGCATAGACCATGTGAACTACGCACTTGGTCTATGCCAGAAAATATCTGCCTCAAACACCTCATTTCATCTTTTTTGGAAAAAAAAAAAAAAAATAATGTAACTCTAATCCTGAATAAAATTGCTGTATTTTTTTTACTCTCATAGAATATTGTTTTTAGATCGATATCATTATTTAAATATTAAGACCAGGATATTTTTAATAACTACAAACAAATACCCAAAATATCGCTAACGAAAAAATTCATATTGAAAAAAATATTTCTTATCATTTAAACGAGACTTTGCATGCCTGTTTCTTAATATTCACAATAATCAAACAGCTCCTTAAAAATCACGATAGTACTCACTCATGTTGTCTTTTTTTTTGTAAAAATTGTGATTATCATTGATTTTTTAATTATTTCTTATCAAGGTATATTCATTATCGATAATTTTCATAAAACATCAACAATATTTTCACTCAAATAAGAGACAATTTTTTAGTAAATCAAATTTTAAAATCGAAAAAAATCAATTTATATTTTATATTTTTGTAAAATATCTAATTATCGACGAAAAAAAGGTTTTTAACATTTTTGGTTCTGGCAATTTTAATAATTATTTGAGAAAAAATCGAAAATATACAAATTAAAGAGATTGAAAATACGCTTCTTTTGGTTCTAACACGAAATGTCTCTGACAATTACTGAAGAAATGAGAGCGTTTTTTAATTTTCGGTGGACAAATCCAATACGTAGGTGACGCGAAGCGTCCCACCTACGTAAAAATATCTTGTACTATTTGCTCGTGATATTCTTCAATCGAAACGTGACCAAGAATCTTATCCTCTAGGAACCATCGACCTATACCGTGCGCTTCATTGTACTGATCAAACCGTCATCATTGTTCTGACAATTTTTAAAAATTTCACTTTTTATTGAACAATAAATATCAATATAATTTCTCAATATAATCGACTTTTAAAATGTGAGAAAAAAAAAGTTAAATTTGAAATTTTTAGATATATAAAAATTAATGGAATTTATATTTAAAAGTTATATATAGACAAAGATTTATTCATTATTGATTTTCATCGAAGCTATGATCGTATATCGATTTCTTGGACAACTTGTTTTTTTTTTTTTTATTTTTTTTTATTTTTTTGGTTCAAAATCACATAGTAGATGGGATGATAAAAACTGGATTGAAATTGGCAAAATAAAATACAAAATTCAAAACAACAAAAAAAACATTGAGGTATTTGACCGATAATTATTTTCGGGTCAACAATTTATTTAAATGTTCATAAAAATTGTCAAAGCTTTGAATAAAAATACACTACATGCAAAAAAAAAATTTATTAAACAATTTATATTCATCGAGAAAAAATATTGTAATATACAATTGTCTGTATAAATTTTAATTAATTTGTTTTGTTTTTTATTTATGAAAAAAATCATTATATCAAAAAAATCATCAATCAAATTGGTGGAAATTAAATGAAGGCACGTGGGAGTCAATGAGTGAAATTTTTAAGATACTTTCTCGAATAATTTTATGATCTTTGTTTGCCGGGGGTTATACCTGGTGCAGGCATGACCACCAACCTCAAGGCTAACAGCATCAACACCATCTATTTATAGAAAATATATACATAAATTAAAAAAATGCATAATTATTTATTTTTCCATGAATGTAATTTGTTTTTACATTCACACATGATTACTAAAAATTAAAGAAATCTTTTCGTTTAAAAAAATAATTTACAGCTCAATTTTTTTATGTTTCTCGTTGCAATTTAATTGCAATTTCGAAAAACAAAATTAGAGAGACAATTGTCATCACCAATAAGCTTCCAGAAAATTACAACTGACACACAATTAAATTCACAATAAAAAGGTGAACATCTTTTAAATGCCAAAATAATTTTAGACTTTTTCCTTCAAATTCTAAATAATAATTTAACCATTAAACAAAAAACAACTAGGGAAACAAATAAAACTCAATGAATTCTTTAACTTGAAATATAAAAGATAAAAATAATTTCCGTATATATCTGTCTAATATAAATCAATCATTAAAACAGTGAATTATTTTTTATGTAAATACCCAGCAATTGCTTTCGAATTTTATGAGATAAGATTTTTCATTATTTTTGTTTTTTATTTCGTTTTTCATTGTTAATTTTTATTTCAATCCAGCTAAAGTTAACATTATTAAAAAAAATTAAACTCTATAAACACTCATTTCTTTTTTTTATTTTTTTTTTCATTTTTATTTTCAATTGAATCACTCGATATGCAGACACGACAGATTGAATCTCACATATTTCGCTTCAGAAAAGTAAAATATATAACCCTTATTATTTTTTTTGTCATTTGATAAATATTTTTTTATTTTAATCATAATTTTTTCTGTCTCGGTAGTTTCTCTTTATTTTCGGAGATATAAATTGAATTTTATAATTATGAATATAAAAGTGAAAAGTCGATATTGCAAAACTTGCTAACTAGAAATATTTTAATTTTAAATACAAAAAAAAAAAAAGGAAAATATAAATCAGCTGTATTATACATTTTAAGTAATGGTTCTCTAATCGTACTTCTAGTCTTTTCGATTACAACATAATATGAAATTAGTTTTTAGTTGCGTGTGTCGCTTTTAAAGTCGTACGATTACAACAAAACATGCAATCGGTTTTTTTGTGTTGGGATGGATAGAACAGTTTGGTCAGCATAAAACACCTGTGTCATTTGTGTCTGCATATTCAAAGAGCTTGTGCCATAACGTTATTTTAATTTTATTAAATTTACACTATTTTTTATTTGATATTAAATTGAATTAAATTAAATATTAATTAATTAAATAAATATAACTATATCCATTTAGTAATTTATAAATTTGTGGTTTGAAAATAATATAAAAAAGTATGACAACTCAAGAAAATAATTTAGCATTATCTGCAGATGTCACCATCGATTGTAACCAGCCAGTTAATTGTATGTATCTATTTAATTTTACCAACGTTAAGTAAAGTTTAAAACTTTTTAAAATTCATTTCTGTTTTGAATGGTTTTATAGATGCTGCAAAGATGGAACCGGAAAACTTAGAATCTTCGATAGAGTGTGATTTGAATTCTCTCACAGTTGAAGATAAACCAAATCAACCATGGAAAGGAATAAGTATTGATAATATTTACAACCATCATGGACCATTTGAATATCAAGAATATTCGCCAATTGTCCAATCTGATTCTCACATTGTTTTATTTAAAGTAAGTATTTCTAAAATCATATTTAATCAATAAACAAAATTTCAACCTTTCTCATAATATTATTTTGATTAACATTATTATTAATATTATTATTATAATCAATTAATATGTTTAAACAGTTGCCCATTGATACACAAATGCAAATAGAGCCTTGTCCACTGCATCCTCCCAACCACTGGCATGTTGATTGGGTAAAAATGCCCCATTCACTGTGGACCATGTATCCATTTAAAGAGAAAGTAAGTGATAAGAACCATTAAACTTCAATTAACAATCAAATTTATTGAAGTATTAATACATTTCATGCATCATCATATATCATTATCAATTACATACAGATATAACTCTGTGAATTTAATTTAAAAAATAATTGTTATGACAGGAAAGAATGGAAAATGGTTATCAACCTAGATGGGAAGTCATTATTGAAGCTTTGCAAAAAAAAATCATGTCTAGTGCTCAATTGGAAGCTGCAATTTTTTCTTACAACTCAAAGTTTTCTAACCAATGGAATTTTCGTGCACTCCATTATTTCTTTTCCGAGGTATATATGTCATAAAATATGTATGATAATTTCAGACTTTCTGAAAAAAACGTATGATCAATCAATCAGCTTTTTCTTGTTTATTAACTGGCTTTAATTTAAATTATTGTTTGCAATTTTATATAAGTTTTTATTGTAAGTTTTAATTACACAAAAAAAGGAAAAAAAAAAAAACAATTTAAATTTAAATACAAAACATTTTTTATTACCGAATAATATTGCAATATAAATATTCATTTTGTTTTTTTTTTTAAGACTATGAAAAAAGAAGAAACAGAAACTTTCTTTAAAAATTTGCTTCCAAAAATGGTACAATTAGCACTGCAATTACCGACTCTTGTTATTGGCTCAATTCCAGTATTGAAAAAACATAAAAACACCACATTAAGTATGAGTCAACTTCAAATTGCTTCGCTTTTAGCAAATGCATTTTTTAGTACATTTCCCAACTACAAAAAATATCCAAACGTTAATTTTTATCGGTAAGTTATCCTATAAAATTCATTTACCTTATGTCTTGAAAATAATTTATTTATTAATAATATAAAATTATAAAATAAAAAACTATAGTGTATTATAATTATGAATATACATTTTGGAATTATAGACTATTTGGAGCTTATAAAGATGATAAATTTCAACGATCGTTAGCAGTTTCAGAAAAATTAAGATGCCTGATTCATTATTTCCGCAGAGTTACTTCAGTTGGTAAGTTAATGTAAAATTAATCAATCAATATATAAATTCAGTTGAATAATTAAAAAAAAATTATAGTATGCATGCATTTAGACTGGTATTATTATATTTTCTCACCATACATTTTATTTTCTTACAAGTATCAATATGGATAATTAATTTAATATTATTTATAGCTTGCTTAAATATTTATTCATTTATTTTATTTACTGAATATAGCACCTCAAGGAACAGTAACATTTCAACGTCGTTATATACCTCTAGATGATTGTCCAGAATGGGGTAAAATGACTCACCAACTTCCACCACTTCATATCACAAGTAAAGGAACGATTGAGTCCAATGCTGCTGGTCTTTTGCAAGTAGATTTTGCCAACAAGTAAGTATTCTATGAAAAAAAAAAATAATACTGTAACAAAAAAAAAAAAACCTTGACTGTAGTAAATTAAATAAGTAACAACACAATTTTATTTATATGTTAAATTTTTTAGAAAAGTCGGAGGAGGTGTTTTAAATTGGGGATGTGTTCAAGAAGAAATTCGATTTGTTATTTGTCCAGAGTTGATTGTAACAAGATTATTCACAGATGTACTTGAAAATACTGAAGCTCTAGTTATCACTGGAATTGAGCAGTACAGTAAATATGAGGGTTACGGTGATTACTTCAAATGGAATGGAGATTTTATTGATGAAACACCACGAGACAGTAGTGGAAGACGTAAAACTTCTGTAGTTGCAATGGATGCATACCGATTTACAAAAAGAAAAGAACAATACACGATACAAAAAATCAATCGTGAACTCAACAAGGTTAGTCTTTTAATATTCATATGAGGTTGTTATTGAAAAACTTATTTATTAATTTTTTTTTTTCTTTTGTAAAGGCATATGTTGGCTTTAGTTCTGTAGAAAGTAATCAAGATAATTTACCTGCAATTTCAACTGGTAACTGGGGATGTGGAGCTTTTCGTGGTGATCCAAAACTCAAAGTTTTTATACAATTGATGGCTGCTGCTGTTAACAAGAGATCGCTTGTTTATTTTACATTTGGTGATCAGGCCTTACAAGATAGCATTGCTGAAATGTACTCACATTTAATTCAACTAGAAATTCCAATTGGTATATATATGTGAAAAATTTTTTTTTTGTTCTTTTTCTTTTTGAATAGCTTTTACTGATTCAAATTGTTTTTTTTTTTCATATAGGTAAGTTATTTATTCTGCTCTGTCAATATCAATCGGAATCAGCAAACAACCGTTTGAGCCTTTATGATTTTTTGATGAGTAAAACCTCAAAATAATAATAAAAAATAATAAAAAATTAACTAACGAGTTTACAACGTTTATAGCCATTATAAGTTGACATTGTGGGAATTTTTTTTTTTTAATGAAACTCGACAAGTGTTGCATAATTTAATGTTATCAATTGCAATTCCCGGTAAAATCGTATTCAGAAGATTTTCATACTCTGAAGATGCAGCTTCCAAATCGTTTTTAAACCCCAATCTTTCGCAAACAGAGCATGCGTACCCATATTTATTATTTGTCATTTTCTTTTTTAAATTCTTGAGACACATCACCATAAATAATAAGATCATCTTCAATTGTATCAAGTTGCTGCGCCAACAATTTTTTTCTCCGGGCACGATATTTTCGAGCACGCTCAGCTGCTAATACTGGTGGTTGCTGAGGTTTCAACGATAATATAGCATCTGGATTATCTTGTAATTGTTGCTCACGTTTTCTGGCACGATATTTTCGAGCACGTTCAGCTGCTGATAGTGGTGGTTGCTTAGATTTTAACGATAATATAGCATCTGGATTATCTTGTAATTTTTGTTCACGTTTTTTGGCACGCCATTGTCGAGTACGTTCAGCTGCTGATAGTGGTGGTTGCTTAGATTTTAACGATAATATGGCATCTGGATTATCTTGTAATTGTTGCTCACGTTTTTTGGCACGCCATTGACGTTGACGTTCAGCTGCTGATACTGGTGGTTTCTGAAGTGTTAATATAGCATTCGGATTATCTTGTAATTTTTGTTCACGTTTTTTGGCACGCCATTGTCGAGTACGTTCAGCTGCTGATAGTGGTGGTTGCTTAGATTTTAACGATAATATAGCATCTGGATTATCTTGTAATTCTTGTTCACGTTTTTTGGCACGCCATTGACGCTGACGTTCAGCTGCTGATAGCCGTGGTTTCTGAAGTGTTAATGATAATATAGCATCTGGATTATCTTGTAATTTTTGTTCACGTTTTTTGGCACGCCATTGACGTTGACGTTCAGCTGCTGATAGCCGTGGTTTCTGAAGTGTTAATGATAATATAGCATCTGGATTATCTTGTAATTTTTGTTCACGTTTTTTGGCACGCCATTGTCGAGTACGTTCAGCTGCTGATAGTCGTGGTTGCTTAGATTTTAACAATAATATAGCATCTGGATTATCTTGTAATTCTTGTTCACGTTTTTTGGCACGCCATTGACGCTGACGTTCAGCTGCTGATACTGGTGGTTTCTTAGATTTTAACGATAATATAGCATCTGGATTATCTTGTAATTGTTGCTCACGTTTTCTGGCACGACATTGACGTTGACGTTCAGCTGCTGATACTGGTGGTTTCCGAGACGTTAATAATAATATAGCATCTGGATTATCTTTTAATTGTTGTTCACGTTTTCTGGCACGACATTGACGTTGACGTTCAGCTGCTGATACTGGTGGTTTCGGAGGTGTCAACGGTAATATAGCATCTGAATCATCTTTCAATTGCCGTGTTTGGTCAGTCACCAATGCAGGACCTGGTAATTGTGGTGATAAAGTATCAATAATATAATGATCAACTTCAGCTTTAACATATATTGTGAAGAATTGATTTGAACTCGTTTCGATGTCTAACCGATTGACAATAGAAGCTGTTTTAGATTCTTTTTTTGTAGTTGGCAAATGAGTCTCACTACTGTCATCCATGATTTGTCTTTTTATCGTTGATGAGTCTACGATAAAGATGAATTTAATATTAGTATTATTACAACTGTTACTATAATAAAAAATTAAAGGGACAGATAAGTTTAAAGATATTACCGTTTTGCTTTTTTACATCTTGCTCGACATCTTGGTTTTCACCACGACAGTCGTTAGTTGATTTTTTCATCATAATGGATACTAAAAAAGAAAAGAAAATTTTATTATATTCATTGAATCTAAAATATCAATTATCTGCCCATGCCTAATCGTAATTTGTTATTTATATAAATATAATTTAACAATACAAATATTTACAATAAATATTTACAATAAATATTCAATATATATAGTTTTAAAATATTATAAACAAAGATATATTATGTATTTTATTTTATATAGTTACCTATATATATATAAATATATATTTAATTTATTTCATATTTATAAATCAGAAGAAAATAAATAAATATTACGAAAAGCTGGCTGCTTTGTCTAATCATAATTTGTTATTTTTAAAAATATAATCTTTATTTATAATATTTTCAAACTATATAATCCATTTATATTAAATATTTAAGAATAATAAGAAAATAAATAACTATTACAAAATAGATATATAATATTGTATCGCTCACAACTATTGAATATTTTAATAATAGTGCGATATCGATTGCAGATATATCGATTAGCGATATGTCGATTTGACAGACGCGCAGTCTGTTTACATCGGAATATAAATGTTGTTTCTATTATAAAACAATATAAAATACATAATCAATTAAACTCATATTACAATAAATTATTATTATTAATTTTATTAATACTTACGATAAATGTTGAATTTATGTTGTCACTAATATTATTTAAACAGAATAAACACAACAACTGTTAATGTCGAAATAATGATTCTTTAAACCGGTGAGATGATTATTGCTTAATACGTTTGAATGAATTATTTTTAAAAATCAATTGTTTAAGTATTGAACATAGTTATAATGTTTAATAATATTTAAATAAAAAAAAAAGTTTCAAGTTGCACACACATGCTGACATAGATAGTGACATGCACACATAACAGCTGCAAAGTGCAAACAGCTGACGCTTCGAGTTCGTGGGGACGTTCCAAAATTCACTCGGAAACCCGGAAGTTCAAAATTGTGATCGTAGAAAATTTTTGATATTTTGTTGTGGTAGACATGATTTTTTGTTAATGTATTATAGTGTTTTAAAAAATTAAATTGTTATAAAAAAATTATTATTGTTTAATTATTAATGGCTGCTTTCTTTCATGAACTTAACTATCAAAGCCGGTCTACTTGCAGTTATTAAAGTTATTTTTCCATGACAAATAATATTTTATAATTTGAAGGAATTTCAATCGTAATTCTATTTCTTCAAATGATTTTAAAAAATTAATAAAGTATATTTTTTTCAAAGGGTTTTGTAATTTCTCCCGGGATGTGTAAAAACTCAAAAATTGTCGAAATAGTCACTTTTAACTTAATTTTATTTGAATATTTCCGCCGCGATTTTAAATTTTATGAAAAATTTGTACAGTGGACTTCTGCCTTTAATCACACCAGCGTGCCGAACTATCCCGAACCGAACAGTGCCGAATGGCAATCCTCATCGCCAAAGTTGGCATATGTATATAAGGATTAAGGATTAACGCTGATTGTTTTGTTTGTTTATATTGTTATTCTCTTGTTAACACATTTGTAAGTTGAAACAAAGTCATATTGTTATTGTTTTATTAAAAAAAATTTATGAAATAAATCTTTGAATGGCATAAAATGTCGGATAAAAAAAATTCGCAGGAATGGCTTGATACTTTCAGATATAAAAAACCTTCATCACAAAGGTTAGAAAAATATTAATAAACTTTAGGTAATGTCAAAACCTAAATATAACAATTTTTTATGATGCTAATGATGGAAAAATTATTTATTTTGGTTACAGAAAATTTGGAGACAAAAGTATACTATCAAAATTTAATGAATCACATAGATTGTCTGTTATTTCAGTTGTAAGTAAGTTCAATAATTTCTAGCAATAATAAAAAAAACATTTTTAATAGATTTTGATATTTATATTTTATATTTATTTTAGAAAGACTCAGATGATTCCTTAGGTTCTCCTGAAAAACTAGAATTACTTTCAAGTACAGTGTATGTTATTGATGACTCAATGGATCAGTCAGCTGTACTTGGTGGTGAAATAAAAGTTGACAGTGAAAAAGAAAATTTAACACCACCAATGGACAAACCAGTGTGTCATAGAAAAAAATTTATTATTGATTCATCATCTGACAGTGATGATTTATTAACGACATACAAAACAGGGACATCACAAAAATTAAAAACAGATAATTTAAAAACAGAAAAAAAATGTGATAATGATGATAGTTCTAGTCCAAAAAAATTATCAAGAAATTCACAAGCTCAAAGAATGAAAGTATCACCAAAAAAAATTATTAATTCACAAGAACATAAAATAGCAATAAAAAAGCCAACGAAATTTATATCAGAGTCATCAGATGATGATTTTGAAAAACCTATTAAAAAAGAAGATTCAATGTGTTCTAAAAAAAGTCCAGATAAATGGCAAGGACCTGATTTTAAAGTTGATTTACAACCACTTGGAATTGATGATACACTAACACCTTGGATTCAAAATATTAAATCAAATCCATTAATGGCTGGGATACGAACTGAAAAATCTGATCTTATTGAACAAAAAAAAGGTCTTATAAATTTAGATTATGAAATATTAGAAAAATTTTATTCAGCATTTGACAAAATTCCTGTATCAGTGTTAAAAAATTTTCGAGGTTTTGATGAATCAACATTTTCTAAAATGAAAATTCTTCATCAACAAATAAAAGCTAAATGTCGTTTGGCTACCAAAAAATTAGAATTGGCAGAAAAAAATACAAAGCCAACAGAATTTTTTCCAAGTGATGAAGAATCTGAATTAAATATTTCAGTTCAAGAAAGACCAAATAAAGATAAACCTATAAAACAAGAAATATCAAATGGTATTTCAAAGGATAGTTCAACTAATTTGTCAAGTACAAAAACAATATCAACAAAATCAAAAGATCCATTTGCTAAATTAAATAATGATGAATCTTGTGAATTAAAAAAATCTTCACCAACCAAGTCTCATAAAATAGTAACAAATGGTGATAATATAGGAGACGAAATTGTATCACATCAAAGAAAATCATCACCAATAAATTCTCGTGGTGTTATTGATAATGAAACTTCATTTTCAGAAGCTGATTTTGCTCAGCATAATGAAAGTTCAAGTTCATGTGCAACAAGTTCACCATCTCCAATTGTAAAAGGTTCATTTCAATTAAAACGTCCAGTTAAAGCAAAAGTACACCAAACAATGGCTAAAAAAATTAATAGTTTATGGGAAAAAAGACAAAGTGAATCACCAGTTATCAAATCACCTACACCAACAAAAAAAATTCCATCTCCATCAGTTGAAACACAAGTAAAAAATAACATTTCAAGACCATTATTTAATTTACAATCTAATAAATGTGATACATCAAATAAAAATGACAAGTATCAAGCTGAAAAAAGTCCAGACTCAACTATGATTGAATTAGATTCAACACCTGAAGTTGAGGCAGACAAAAGTGATAATTTTAAGTATGAAGATATGTTTGACAATGATGATGATGATTTTTTTATAGAAGAACTAAATGAAAAATCTCTGTCAAATGAATTAAGAGATCTTCCAGTATTTGGCAATAGTAATCAATCTTCAGTTGAACAATCAAGTTCTCAAATATCAGTTAAATCAAATGGTTCAAGGTCAAATTATTTTGAAATGGGAAATTTTACTGGTGATGTTAAAAATGATGGTGTTAGTGGTGAATTTGATAGTTTAGATTACAATCATTCACCACAAATGTTAAAATTATTTCGTAGAATATTTGGTCTTTATAATTTTCGTCCAAATCAACTTCAAGCAATAAATGCAGCGTTATTAAAATTTGATACATTTATATTAATGCCAACTGGTGGTGGTAAATCATTGTGTTATCAATTACCAGCAATACTTTGTCAAGGTGTAACAATTGTAGTATCACCATTAAAGAGTTTAATAACTGATCAAGTACAAAAATTAACATCATTAGATATACCAGCAGCTCATTTACTTGGTGGTGTTAGTGAAAAACATGCAAATGATGTTACACGTGAATTATCATCAAGTAAACCAAATCTAAAATTATTATATGTTACACCAGAAAAAATAGCAGCATCACAAAAATTTATACAAGTATTAACAAATTTATATGAAAGAAATCTTTTATCACGTTTTGTTATTGATGAAGCACATTGTGTATCACAGTGGGGTCATGATTTTCGTCCTGATTATAAAAGGCTTAAAGTATTAAGAGAAAATTTTCCAAAAGTACCATTTATGGCATTAACAGCAACAGCAACACCACGTGTTAGAAGTGATATATTACATCAATTAGATATGACTAAACCAAAATGGTTTTTATCAAGTTTTAATCGTCCAAATCTAAAATATACTGTTGTTGATAAAAAACCAAAACAAAGTTGTATCGAAATAATAGCATTGATAAAAGAAAAATACATACGTGATTGTGGAATTGTTTATTGTTTTTCACGTCGTGAATGTGATGATTTTGCTGATCAATTTCGTCATAATGGTATTAGTGCTGATTCATATCATGCTGGTATGACTGATGTAGCAAGAACACGAGTACAAACAAGATGGATATCTGATGATGTTAAAGTTGTATGTGCAACAATTGCATTTGGTATGGGAATAGATAAGCCAAATGTACGTTTTGTTATTCATGCTGCATTACCAAAATCAATTGAAGGTTATTATCAAGAAAGTGGACGTGCTGGACGTGATCTTGAAAATGCTGATTGTATATTATTTTATAGTTATTCTGATGTTCATAGACATCGTAAAATGACTGAATTAGATAGACCACCACCATCAGTTTTACAAACACACATGGATAATTTATATAAAATGGTATCATTTTGTGAAAATAAAACAGATTGTCGTAGAACACAACAGTTAAATTATTTTGGTGAACAATTTGATAAAAATAAATGCATTAAAAATAAAGATACAGCATGTGATAATTGTCGTAATATACAAGTATTTACAGAAATTGATGTAACTGATATGGCTAAAGCAATTATAACAGCTGTTAGAGATTTAAATGTAGCAGGTAAAAATAATGTAACAGCAAATCAATTAACTGAAATTGTCAAGGGTGCTGATTTAAAAAAATTTCGAGATACTGGTTTAAATAAACTTCCTGTTTATGCCAAGGGTAAAGCATGGAATAAAAATGATCTTGAAAGATTGATACACAAACTGGTAATTGATAGCTATATTCAAGAAGAAATGTATGTTAATAAAGATATTGTAGCAGCTTATTTAAAAATTGGTCCTGCAACAAAAGCATTTATGACTAATCCTAAGTCAAAAATGATGTTCCCAATGAAAAAAGCAACTAGCCAATTGACAGTTACAGTTGGTCCATCAAAAGTTCCAGTTAAAAATAATAATCTTAAAGAACTTCAAGACAAATGTTATGCTGATTTAATGAGAGATTTAAATGGTATTGCTGGTGCATTAAATTTGCAAGCAACAACAATGATTAATTTAGTTGCAATTCGAGCAATGAGCCAACAAATGCCAACAACAGTTCAAGAAATGTTAAAAATTCCTCATGTTACAAAAGCAAATTATGAAAAATGTGGAAGACCATTATTACAAATATGTCAAGATTATGCTAAATTAAAAACTAAACTTGAAGAAGAAGAAGCTGCAGAAATTGAAGATGATAATGATGATTTTGAAGGTACTTGGATTGATACTAAAGACTCATCTCGTCCTAGTGGTAGTGGTGTTAAACGTAGAGGTTCAGCAACTGCTGGTGGTAATGCTAAAAAATATAAAGCTGGTGGTAGTTCTTCTAGAGGTAGATATGCAAAAGGTGGCTCATCAAATTCAGCGCGTGGACGTGCTAAGAGTACTACTACAACTACTAAGAATACTAAGACTACTAATAAGGGACCTGGTCTTGTTGATTTTACACAAAAACCACAATATCTCAGAGATCCACTACGTTTTCAAACTTTAGGACTTTAAAAAAACAAATCAATTAATTTTTTTTTCGATCTCTCTTTAATACAGTATTAAACATTAAGTTTTATTTTAAAAGTTCAATGATGTTTCTGTACAATTAAGTTTAAATTTAGTGTATAAATAATTATGTAAGAATAAAAATATATTTTCTTACTTTCTATAATTATTGAATAACTTTTAGCTATATAACAATTATTTTACTAAGTTTGTTAACAGACGTATTACAAGTCTGGTTGAACAATCCTTGATTGTCTGTCTTCATTTTTAACATGTTTTTTTAAAAGATTCATTATTTCATTATCAAATTCTGGAGGTGTTGGTTTAACACCAATAGCCCAGTAAAACAAGTCCCAATCATTTGATGGTAAATTTATTAAACGATCATAAAGTTTCAGTTCTTCATCGTCAAATGTATCCAAATACTTTTTGGCAAATGTACTGAGCACAAGGCCATTTTCTAACATTCCTCGTTTTCTTGATTGATACACTAATCTTTAAGAAAAAAATAAATAAACAAGCAATTACAAAAATAGTATCAATAATAGGATTCAAATAGAAAAATATAAATTATACCTGGCTCTTTTTAAATCAGAACTTTCACCTTGTCGTTCAACATAAGGAGGAATTGATGGTTCTCGACCTTCAGGATGATGAAGATTATCAAATTCACTTTTATTTATTAAACTTGTTGCAACAGATCTCGCAATAACATTGCTTCTAACCTGTAATTTCAACAAAATATTTTCAATTTACAAATATAAAATTATCGATTATGAAAATGAGTTTTCTTACCAAGCCAAAAGCACAAGATTTCACTAAAATATTCATGATTTATGTTAGATCAGGTAGTTTTGCATTAACTGTTGTTATTAAATTTTTTGACAGCAATCAACATAAACAATAATATTGAAGGCTCAATGTTATTATGGTTATTATTGCTTATTGCGCGTGCGTAAACACCATATTTGTTGTTTTTTTTTTTTTTTTTTTCTGTAAAGCACTGTAAAGTAACGAGAAACATGGGTTGGTATTTGGTACGATAAGATGTAAGATAATAATTAATAAATCAGTTTTGAAAATCTATGTTATTAGTAAAAAATTTGAACTTAAGTTCAATTAGAAATTTCTAATTTTTATTTATCTCGATCACTCGTCCAAGTGGCCAACTAGTACACGGAGCATTTTTCTCCACCAGGAGGACCATTTCGCCAACCTTAATGTTAGCGGTGTCCTTAGCCCATTTATGACGTTTCTGTAACTCGTGTAAATATTCAATATGCCAACGAGCCCAGAAATGTTGTTTCATCTTGGTAATATGTTCCCAAAATGATAATCTATTGGTGGGCGTATCAGTGTAATCTTGTTCCGGCAAGTTTCGAATAGGTTCACCGATTAGAATATGTGCAGGTGTAAGGACATTAAGGTCATTTGGATCAGAGGACATCTGTGTGAGAGGTCTTGAATTTAAAATACCTTCAACCTCAGTGGTGAAGGTGGTGAATACTTCATATGTGAAAAGTGATTCACCTACTACCCGTTTGAGATGATGTTTAAATAATTTTACTGTGGATTCCCACAGTCCCCCTTGATGAGGTGATAATGGTGGAATAAAATTCCATGATATTCGTGGTATATGTGACGCTGTAAAGTTATGCACCAGATGTTTATGCTCATCAGAATTTAGTAAATTATATAATTCTTTTAATTGATTTTTCGCACCGATAAAATTAGTCCCGTTATCTGAATAGATTTTAACAGGGGTACCGCGTCTTGCAATGAATCGCCGCAACGCTCCTAAAAAACCTTCAGTTGTTAGGTCACTAACTACTTCTAAGTGTACTGCCTTTACGGACATACACACAAAGACACATACATATATTTTTATTTTAGTGGTATTACGGAATTTTTTCTCTTTTATGAAAAATGGACCGCAATAGTCAATACCGACATTTTTAAATACATTTCGGGCATTGACTCGATCTTCTGGCAGGTCAGCCATTTTGAATTTTTCTGCTTCAGCTATAAAGCGGAAACAAGTCATGCACTTACGTATGACTTGGCGTACTTGATTTCTTCCATCAAGTACCCAAAAACGTTGACGCATGGCATTTAAGGTAGTTTGTATACCTGAGTGTAATTGTCTAAACTGAATGTCTTTTATAATTAAGTCAGTAAAATAATTTTTAGATGGTAATAAAATAAGGTGTTTTTGATTATAGGAAATTTTTGCTCGTTTTTAACGCCCACCTACGCGTAGTAGGCCTTTCTCGTCAAGAAATAGACATAGATTATTAAATCGTGTATTTTTACTTTGAATTTGCGAGCTAAAAATTTTAATTTCCGTCTCAAAACATACACCTTGAATCCAGATTAAAAGCTCATGCTCAGCTTGAGCAATCTCTTGACTTGATAAAAATTTATTTTGAAGTATTTCAGATGATCATATATTCTTGCAATTTCGGACAGAATATTTCTTTTAGTAATTTTTTCTGGCATTACAATAGATTTTACTGAGTATTTAATTACATCAAATTTTGCTTCCCATGAAATACCAAGAGTTTTTAAGGTACAATTTTTATCGAGTAAAAAATTAGAATTAACATTGACATTAGATAAATCTGCTATTAATTTTGGTTCATTAGAAGCCCACTGGCGTATATTGAATTGACCACGTTTTAATAATTTAACAATTTCATCACGAAGCTGACGCGTTTCTGATATATTACTTGCACCTGTCAAAAGATCGTCAACATACAAGTCGTTTTTTAGAATATGCGCAGCACGTGGAAAATGATTTGCTTCATCATCAGCTAATTGATGAATGGTACGGATAGCCAAAAATGGAGACGAGGTTACACCAAAAGTTACTGTATTTAATTCAAAAGTTTTAATTTGATCGCCCACACGCCAAAGTATTCTTTGGTATGCTCGATCGTCTTTATGTAATAGAATTTGACGATACATTTTTTCAATGTCAGCTGTGAGGACATATTTATGGGAGCGAAATTTGAGCAATTGAGTAAAGATGGTATTTTGAATAGTAGGACCTGTCATTAAAATATCATTAAGTGATTTATTGTTATTTGATTTAGCAGATGCGTCAAAGACTACTCGAACTTTAGTAGTCGAGCTGGATTTTTTAATCACAGCATGATGCGGTAGATAATATTTATGCTCAGAATCATCTGAGACAGGTGACATGTGACCAAGATCGAGATATTCTTGCATTACTTTGTAATATTCGGATTTTAATTCTGGTTTAGATAAAAATTTATTTTCTAATGCATGGAAGCGCCGATAGGCTGCTGCTCTAGAGTCACCAAGCGTACGATCGCCTTTGATAAATGGTAACCTAGCAATATATCGACCATTAGGGTCACGTTTGATATTATTAATAAAATGGCTTTCGCATAAAACATCGTGTTTTGCCTTTGGTTTTTCAAAACTGATCTCTTCTAACCTCCAAAAGTCTGTCATTTGTTTTTCAAGACGAGTTAAGTTACAAGATAAAGGAAAGGGTCGGTCAGGCACCGTGGTAGTACCTGCTACGGTCCATCCGAGAAGAGTTTTTTGAAAACATACTTGAAAAGACTCGTTTGATAATGGTATTTGACCAACTGACATTAATGATAAGGTTGGTTCTGCCCCTATCAACATATCAATAGGCTGTGGCATATAAAATTTTGGGTCGGCTAATTTAATATTTTTAGGGATTTCTAGATTTTCATCATGAAATAATTCAGGAGGTGTTAACCCTGTAATTTCAGGTATCGTAAAAAATGTCAATGTTTGTGAATAATTATAAAAATGAGCATAGAAAGTTAGTTCTAAGCTATTTTTTGTAAAAGTAGTAGTGGCATTGATGCCATTAATAGGAATGGAACATTTTTTCATTACCAAATTCAGCTGAGATGCTAGTCTTTGAGTAATGAAGTTGGCTGTTGAGCAGGTGTCTAAAAGAGTTCGACAATTTATATAGTTTCCCGTCTTGTCTTTGATTTTCACTAAAGCACTTGGTAGCAGAGGAACAGCTGTCTTTAGTGATCGAGTCAATAGACAGACATCCTGCTCAACGGGAGTTTCTAAGGCTAGTCACTCCGTCTTTTTTTCTTTGATTTTTGACCCAGTCTCTTTTTTTGAGGAGTCAGGTACTTTTTCATGCAAGTATATATTGTGTTTTTTATTACATATTCTGCAATTCTTTAAAAAACAATCTCCTCTGTGACATCGGAGACAAACTTCGCATAAATTGGCCTTTTTTACGATTTCGCGTCTTTCAGGAATAGACATCTTTCTAAAAATCTCGCATTTATAAAGAAGATGCTGCTGGTCATTACAAAGAATGCAATTACTTGAGTTATTGATTGCAAGTGTTGAGTGTGAAGCGTTATTATTTGAGGTATTGATTGCAAGTGTCGAGTGTGAAAGGTTATTATTCGGTTTTTTCACAAATTTGTTATTGAAACGTTTCTTTTTATGTGGGGGTTGTGTATTTTTTGTTGTATCAATAACCTCAATTTCCTTTCTTTTAAATTGTGACAAACAAATTGCTTCGTTTGTCAAAAAATTAATAAAAGACTCAAGACTTGGAAAAGCGTCTCTTTCTAGCGTATTAATCCATTTTTTAGCTGTGGATCTATGCAGCTTGCTCTCTAATATGACGACAAGCATTTCCTGCCCGACCTCTACACTTAGAGTCTCAAGGCAAGTGATGTGAAGTCTTAATTGATCAATAAGAGAATTTAAACCTTCCGCCGATTCTCGTTCTTGAGTCGGTAAATTGAGGATGGAAGATAAATGACGTGAAATTATTATTCTTTTAACTTCAAAGGCTTGTTCTAGAGTAGTCCAAGCCTTTTCAAAACTTGAATCGGCTATCGGGTAATTAGCAATTTTCTTTTTGGCCTCACCGATTATGGCTTCATCGAGGAGACGAAATTTATCGATATTATCGAGTTCGGTATGAGCTTTAATCAACGCTTGAAACGAATTTTTAAATGACAACCAATTTTCATACTTTCCGTTAAAAGTTGGAACTGTTGTTTGTGGAAGCTTTAATTTTCTTTTGGGCTGAATGGGTTCGGCTGGAGGAGGCGTTGGGGCGACCGGTTGCATGATTTTTTCTACTTTAGACGCTAATAAAAAATATCTATCTAAAAGATCTTCGAATTCGTTTTCATGATTGTTATCCGGTTCGGCTACAATCAATTCATTGTGTAACGATTCAAATTCTTTATATAATTCTGTGATTCGATTCATACGCAAACGCATATTTGTTTGGTCGACTGAATCGGTATCTATCAAATTCCGGAGCATCGTTATCTGGGCCTTTAGCGTGGTCCTTTTTTGGACAATGGTCTTTACGGAAACCATGATTATTTTTTAATTAAACAATGAGACAGTTAACAGTCGATAAATCAATGCACTCACGAAGCTTAATAGCTTAAATTTTTAATTTTAATTGTTATCAACAATCTTTTAGCAAGTGAAATATATAAATGTGTCTAAAATTGTTTAATTGGATTTTTTTGAAAATATTAAATTTGATATTTATAATAAAATGTAATTGTAATGATATCAATTTTAAAATTTGTAAAATTTTATTTTAAATCCTTTATTCGAATTTACATTATTTTATTGATAAAAGAAATGATTTTATTCATTCAAATTTATTCATATATTTCACCATTAATTTAAAAAATTTGTTATTTTATTTTATATATTATAATCTCAAAATTTGATAAAATATTAATTATTATAAATAATTAATGAATTGCTTGAATATTTAATTCAATAAGTTTTATAAATTTATTAAGGCTGATTGCATTGAAGTTCGACGCTCAACTGTCAATTGTTTGGTTTATCGATTAATTTTAAGTCAATCGTGATTTGTTGGTATGTTTATTTAAATGTTTAAATAATTAACTATACAATTCGTCAATTGTATTTTTAATTATTAATGGTATTTTGCAATTACGTAATTGTCTTTGTGTGGTTTTATTATTTATAAAATTATTCAATTAATTGTTTGATATTAAATTTAATTTATTTAATTTATTATTCAATCAATTGATTGAATGGTTTATTCAATGGCTTGAATAATATTTATTTTATTTATATAGCGCTTGGTTAATTGTTTAAGTTTATAAATTATTGCTAATTTATGATTTTATTTATTACTTTATTATTTAAACTATTAATTGAATAATTTTGATTATTGTTATTAATAACAATGGTAATTTATTGTGACTGCAATTATCAGAGATAATTTTCGGTCTATAATCATACAAATGATTATGGTATTTAGTTGTATTATTTAAATTTTAATCATCTCAAACGGATATGTATAATAATTAAATGATTTAAATTTTATGGTATTGCACAATTATTCTAATCAGTAAAAAACAATTCAGTGACTTGCCGTTTGATGAGTCCTTGGACCTGGATGGTTGCAGTTCGGCGTCAGCACGTGGTTGAGTTTTTACTCGGCTTGTGTTGGGCGCGTTTGTTGCTCGTGTATATGTATATACGTATATGTATATATATTTGAATATAATTGTTCAATTAGTTTCTATTGAACTATATTATTATATAACTTTATATAGATATTAGAGTTATTGTTAATTTTTTATTTTATATAAACACCGCACTGTCACTTTGTAATAAGTTTATAATTAATATATTACATATATTTAATTGTTAACTTGATATTATTTGCACAAAAATGAAATGCTGTCACTTTAAATTTTAATATTGTTTAAATACAATTATTCAAATTGTTTATGTATAATAAATATATTTGTATATATTTTTATTATAAGTGTGTTAGTTACACAAATATAAGCACTTGTTACTTGGTTAAATTTAATTAATTCACTTAATTTTTTATTTTTATTTATTGTTTTTTGATAAAATATAACTATTTTATTTAATTTATTGAATCTAAATGTCCCTGGTTTCGGCACCAAAAAATGTTGGATATATTGCCCGTTAAGGGATTTATATCTGGTAATGAAGTATAGGATACGTAATTTAAATAATTAACACAATAATAATTTTTATATTTTTTATCGTTTAATTTTAATTTTCATTATTTAAAATTATTATTTAAATTTATATTATTATTTAGTTTATTTATTAAATCAGTTTAAATTTATTTATTAACTTGTGAATTTATTTAAGTTGATTTTTTGTAAGAGCAAGTGACAAGAGAGAGTTCCGTAGGCTACGGGATTGCGAATGCAACTGATTAGAAAAAAGGTCCAGGACGCTAACCAGCTTCTGGGCCTTAGTAATGAAAAATCTGGAAAATTCTAGAAGGCCAAACGACGCTTGTATAAGCGTCGCTTGGACCCGACAAAAACTTCCAAAATGTTTTTACATATAAATTATTTAATTTCTCGAAAGACTGGGTGGTCTTCGAGGTCAGCGGCCTAATCCTCATTGTCCTCAAACTGCAACATTTTTCTAATGGCAAACGTTGTCAGTTTGAGGGATTAGTCGGCATCGGCTCGTGCCGTCAGAAGATTAGACCTGCTGGCTCAATGTGTTGTGTGTTTTACCTTTTATTTTACTTGACATTTTCAAACTCATTTTTTCTCAAATAAAATTTATCTTTTTCTTTCTCTTTCTCTTCTCGCTTACCTCTCTTTCCGACGGAACATTTGTAATAATTAAATTTGAAAAAAAATTTATATAAATGTGTATTATATATTATATAATATATTTTTCGTCGAAAAAATAATGAAAAAAAGCAATCGCATTCTTTTTATTTCTCGTCCTTTGCAAGAGAAAACCCGACGCCCCGCAGTAAATAATAATAACGAAAATATAAAGTAAAATTATTCAATGTGTGTATTAAAATTTAGGAAAAAAATAGTTAACATCATTTCTCTGTTGATAGAATTTAAATTGGTAATAACTAATTATTTAAAATAAACGATATAAACTTCTTGTTAAAAAAAATTTTAGCAGTAAACCTTGTCATTCAAATTGTCAAAATGATGATAGACAGGATGTTCTTATAAATCTCGACGGCTTCGTCATTAATTTGCGTGCTGAAAATATATTTCGTCACCCGGAAAATCTTTAACTCTCAGTTGGTCAGGCACTCAAACCTCGTATGAATATCGCTATTAATATTGCAAAAATATCCAACAAAAAACGAAATAAAACTGTTTATTTTACACGTACTTGCTTAGTATGGGAAGAAAATATAAAAAGTCACATGATAAACTCTGTTCGTGATATGGTATCACCGTTTATATTTTTTTTCTCTAATTATTATGAATTAAAAAACTTTGGTAAAATACTCAGTTTAATAATACGGAATCATTTTATGCTCGCTGGTAACAATGTGATCATTTGAAAGATATGGATATTTTGTTTTTTTAATTTTTATTGATTCAGAAATTGAAAACTATCTCAAGTATATTCGATTATTAATAGCTGGTAAAATAATTTTCTTATGGTGACGAAAAAAATAATAAAACGAAAAAGATCATCAAGTCTCGTATTCCAACAGAGCAGATTAAAAATCCGATGGAAAAAGATGCAGTCATAATATATTTAGAGCGTGCAAAGCGTTTTAAAGAGTCTGGATACGCTGAAATTGAAGTCACAGGTTTTAATTAGGGCTAGCACGAGAGTATACTAGAAGACTTATTTTTTAGTATCATTTACCATTATTATATTGATTCATTAATAGATTTTATAATAAAGAAAGATTTCGAAAATATTCATGAAACTTTAAAAATTATATTGTCTTGTCATTATTATCTATGAATAATTTATTTATACAGGTCCCAAATGTTTATTTCATTAATATTAAAAGTCAGCAACATTTTTTTGAATGAAAATAAAAAATATACAGATATAATGTACAGGCATTCAGAATCTTAAACTTGCGTTGTAAACATTAGACCAAAGTCGATAATTAAAAAATTTTCAACAATTAAGCTACGTAATAATATATGCGTAATAACAACGTCAGCTGGTTATTCTGAAACGCGTGAAACTAAACTCAATTCTTTATTTGAGCTTGGCCGCCCTGCTCTTTGCGATTGTTCGTTGTAGGCTGTTGGGTATATTACCCGTCAAAAAAATATCTGGTAATATTGTATTAAGATATAAATTTAAATAATTGACACAATCGTATTTTTTTGTTTTATAGTTCAATTTTTATTATCACTAATTCAAATTATGGTTTAAATAAATATTTTATTTTTATTATTATTATTTAATTTATTTATTAAATCATTATTTGAATTATTTGGTGAATCATTCTTTAATTTATTTATTAAATTATTATTTAACAGATCGTTTTAAAAAATTTGTTATGTGTTAAATTTTAAGTTTATCAATTTAATAAGAGTAGTGATAAGAGATGCGGAGGCTACCAGATGGCCAAAGCAACTAACTACCAAAAAAAGGTCCAAGACGCTAGTCCAGCTTTTAGGTCTTAACATTGTAAAATTCCAGAAAAATCCCAAAAGCTGTACAACGACACCCGAATATTCAATATTAGTTTGTATTTTTTAATATATATTTATATTCATATATATAATTATTAATTAATATAATAATAAAAAAATTTCATGTAAAACAATTTAAATTTAAATAAAAGACAGGACCCGTATTAAATAATATTAATACTGATATATTTAAATAAAATAATAATTAAAATAAAAACTCATTAAACATTATTTTTTTTGTAAAATTTTGAAAGTACTCAGTATTCGATATACCCAGTACTTTTCAACCCGATATATCAGATGACCAATATTTGAAAAAAAAATATCTAATATATCGATACCGAATACTTTTAAAAGTATCGCACATCCCTAGTTCAGGTGCGATGTGCTTGTGCACCCATGGCATCGTCTTTTTTGAGTGTACCCGATTCCGTAAAAGGCTCAGGGAAACCTGGCCAGTACACTACCTTATATATTAATAACATGTTAATTACAAACAAATAATAATAAAGATTGAAACCTTCTTCTTTTTCCTACTATAAAAAGGAGAATGAGGCCTCTCTTCGAGACATATAATTGCTTCTCACATTAAACAATGACCAATAATGATGTTTCTTTTGTTTGTGTTAAATTGATAAATTTTTTTATTAATGTTGTTTACCAGTTGCTAAGTGACAATTTGAAAATCTGATGGAAAAATATTTTCATTTGGCTACATAGCTCGGTTGCACTCGAGCAACCGGTCGTTCCAACGCACCCTCAAACAGAAAAGACTCAGTCAAAACAAAAATTAAAATTACCCTAAACAACGATTCCGACAATTGATCGATAGACTTTTTCTAAATGTTCCTGCTGTTTATTATCTAATTTTACGAGCGATTTGCGATGGGTATTTTCAGATTTTTGTACGTGGGAAAGAGTCATAAAAACAGTGGGTTATTTTTTTGTATTTAAGTAAGTTTTACCGACAAATTTCTAAAAATTTTAAGATACACCTGTTATTTTTTTTTTTTGATTTTCTGATTTTCTATTGGCAACATCTTAGCAAAAATGGACCAATTAGAAATGATAAGTATTTATGGTGGTGGGAAAATGGGCCTGACTAAAATTATTTTGACTATCATCCCTGAAAATTTTCACGACAAGTGTCAGTTGTGTTTTCCGGGTCCACTTAGTCACATCTTAACTAAAATAAAAAATGAAACGCGCACTTGAAACCAACGAAGTTGACATTAGTTGTAAAAAAAAAAAGTAGGAGATATCCATGATAAAAAATGGATACATGAAATTTATAAATATCCTGAACTGTTGAGTGAACTAAAAAATTTAGAGTGTACTGTGATTGCCCGCGGCGATTGGATCCCAGGATTTTTTAAAAAATTTCCCAAAAAAGATAGGGAACTATTTATTTATTTATTGTTTTTTTATATATTTTTTTTTTTTTTGCGATACAATAATACCTGTAAAAAAAGACATAAAAACAATTTATATATTTATTTATTTATTTTTTCATTATATTTTTTTTCGATACAATAATACCTGTTAAAAAGACATATAAACAATTTATTCATTATTATTATTATTATCTATTAATTGGGCACAGCGTTCACAATGACCAAATTCATTTACAATTGGTTCTCCCCAGCAGAGATCACATTTAGTTTTGTTTAATGATTCTTCGAGCTCACGGATTTGGTTTTGCAAACATGTTATCCTTGCATCTACCAATGTCTGTCGTTTTTCAATTATTGTGTTTGGTATTTCTACTGGTGATGGTTGTGGGATATGTGGTTGTTCACCCGCCTTCCATTTTTGAAGACAATTTTTACAGAACTGGTGGTATGGTGTGGCTGCTTTATTTGGGCATTGATACCCCTCGCAGTCAACGCAAAAATCAGAAGTATCTACAGCTAGCGGCTTTAAAGACCCTGCTTCAGCCCGATATTTATTTTTTTTATCATACTCCTCAGCAACATTATTTTCGTTCATAATCGGGGGTGGTTCCGATGACGATGATGACTTTTTTGAAAAATTTCCCAAAAAAGATAGGGAACTGGGTGATTTTATTCGTGATAAATTACTCGGCAATCCTGTCGATATAGAAGATATAAAAAAATATCCAGAGTTAGAAATACAGTTTAAAAACATTATACAAAGAGTTAATGATAAAAGTGAAAAAAGTTCAACACAGTGTGAAGATCTGTTGAAGGATTTTGAGAAGGCTGATGAGGATGATATGCTGTTTTTAGGTAAATAAATTTTCAATGATACTTTTTTCTTAACTAATAAATATAATAAATTTTTTAATACTTTTTTTAACAAATAACTTTTCAATAAAAAAAATTTTTTTTAATACTTTTTTTCAACAAATAAATTTTCCATAAATAAATTTTTAATACTTTTTTTTTTAACATATAAATTTTTCAATAAATAAATTTTCAATATTTTTATTGACAAATAAATTTTCAATAAATAAATTTTTAATACTTTTTTAAAGACATTGAAATACCGACTGACGAAGTTATGATACACAATGAAATCACAGTTGATGAGACTGTACGAGAAAATCATTATGAAACACCTGTAGATGACCCAGTGGCCGAAAATGAAATACCGACTGGCGAAGTTATGATATACAATGAAATCACAGTTGACGAGACTGTACGAGAAAATAATAATGAAACACCTGTAGATGACCCAGTGGCCGAAAATGAAATACCCGTAGATGTTGAAAAAAATGACATGGCTAACACAGACCGAAAATATGAAACAGCTGCGGAACTGTTTGCCAATGCACAGTTGGAGATAAAAGAAAATGAACCAGTTGATGAGGAGTTGGATAAGTTTTTAGGAGGTGAAATATTTTTTGTTCATAATATTTTTACGCGTTATAAAATAATAATAATGATGATTATAATTTTATGTTACAGATCTAGTACAAAATGCTCTTGAAAAAAAAAAATATATTCAGAAATTAAAAAACCTGCAATTACGTCGGTGGAAATATTACCTCCAACTAAACGCATTACTATGAATTCTAAAAAAATAACTAAAAAACAAAAAGGTAAATATTTGTAGTAAAAATAATAATAATAATAATAATAATAATAATAATAAATTATATTTTTTATTACAGAACGCAGTAAAGATGACAATACTGAAAAAGAGGATCCAGTATTACCTATTCGATGCGGGAAACACGAAAAAAAAATGATAGCCGTAGATGATGATGAAGGTAAATATTTTATAAATAAAAAAAAAATTTTAAAATATAAAAATGATAATAATATTAATCATATATATTTTTTGTATGGTAGATGACGTGGTTATATTGAGCCAATCGTCAACGTCTTCGTTATCATCATCGTCATCGGGGTCGTCATCATCGTCATCGGAACCACCCCCGATTATGAACGAAAATAATGTTGCTGAGGAGTATGATAAAAAAAATAAATATCGGGCTGAAGCAGGGTCTTCAAAGCCGCTAGCTGTAGATACTTCTGATTTTTGCGTTGACTGCGAGGGGTATCAATGCCCAAATAAAGCAGCCACACCATACCACCAGTTTTGTAAAAATTGTCTTGAAAAATAGAAGGCGGGTGAACAACCACATATCCCACAACCATCACCAGTAGAAATACCAAACACAATAATTGAAAAACGTCAGACATTGGTAGATGCAAGGATAACATGTTTGCAAAACCAAATCCGTGAGCTCGAAGAATCATTAAACAAAACTAAATGTGATCTCTGCTGGGGAGAACCAATTGTAAATGAATTTGGTCATTGTGAACGCTGTGCCCAATTAATAGATAATAATAATAATAATAATGAATAAATTGTTTATATGTCTTTTTAACAGGTATTATTGTATCGAAAAAAAATATAATGAAAAAATAAATAAATAAATAAATAAATTGTTTTTATGTCTTTTTTTACAGGTATTATTGTATCGCAAAAAAAAAAAAAAAATATAAAAAAACAATAAATAAATAAATAAAAATTTTTAACAATAACAAATATATCTGTAAAAAGAAGGCAAAAGGAAAAAGGTATACAAAATTTTTATTTATTTATTTATTGTTTTTTTATATTTTTATATAAACGACGACGACCCCGATGACGATGATGATAACGAAGACGTTGACGATTGGCTCAATATAACCACGTCATCTACCATACAAAAAATATATATGATTAATATTATTATCAATTTTATATTTTGAAATTTTTTTTTTATTTATAAAATATTTACCTTTATCATCATCTACGGCTATCATTTTTTTTCCGTGTTTCCCGCATCGAATAGGTAATACTGGATCCTCTTTTTCAGTATTGTCATCTTTACTGCGTTCTGTAATAAAAAATATATTTTATTATTATTATTATTATTATTTTTACTACAAATATTTACCTTTTTGTTTTTTAGTTATTTTTTTAGAATTCATAGTAATGCGTTTAGTTGGAGGTAATATTTCCACCGACGTAATTGCAGGTTTTTTAATTTCTGAATATATTTTTTTTTTTCAAGAGCATTTTGTACTAGATCTGTAACATAAAATTTTTATTATCTTTATTATTATTTTATAACGTAAAATCATTATGAACAAAAATATTTTACCTCAATAAACTGGTTCATTTTCTTTTATCTCCAACTGTGCATTGGCAAACAGTTCCGCAGCTGTTTCATATTTTCGGTCTGTGTTAGCCATGTCATTTTTTTCAACATCTACGGGTATTTCATTTTCGGCCACTGGGTCATCTACAGGTGTTTCATTATTATTTTCTTGTACAGTCTCGTCAACTGTGATTTCATTGTATATCATAACTTCGCCAGTCGGTATTTCGAATTTATTTATGGAAAATTTATTTGTTGAAAAAAAGTATTAAAAAAAATTTTTTTTATTGAAAAGTTATTTGTTAAAAAAAGTATTAAAAAATTTATTTTATTTATTAGTTAAGAAAAAAGTATCATTGAAAATTTATTTACCTAAAAACAGCATATCATCCTCATCAGCCTTCTCAAAATCCTTCTACAGATCTTCACACTGTGTTGAACTTTTTTCACTTTTATCATTAACTCTTTGTATAATGTTTTTAAACTGTATTTCTAACTCTGAATACTTTTTTATATCTTCTATATCGACAGGATTGCCGAGTAATTTATCACGAATAAAATCACCCAGTTCCCTATCTTTTTTGGGAAATTTTTTAAAAAATCCTGGGATCCAATCGCCGCGGGCAATCACAGTACACTCTAAATTTTTTAGTTCACTCAACAGTTCAGGATATTTATAAATTTCATGTATCCATTTTTTATCATGGATATCTCCTACTTTTTTTTTTTTACAACTAAAGTCAACTTCGTTGGTTTCAAGTGCGCGTTTCATTTTTTATTTTAGTTAAGATGTGACTAAGTGGACCCGGAAAACACAACTGACACTTGCCGTGAAAATTTTCAGGGATGATAGTCAAAATAATTTTAGTCAGGCCCATTTTCCCACCACCATAAATACTTATCATTTCTAATTGGTCCATTTTTACCCACTGTTTTTATGACTCTTTCCCACGTACAAAAATCTGAAAATACCCATCGCAAATCGCTCGTAAAATTAGATAATAAACAGCAGGAACATTTAGAAAAAGTCTATCGAAAAAAAATTAACCTTCGGCATGGAAATCTGAAAAACATGCAACTCGTAAAAATAAAATAACAAAAGCAACATTTTAAACTTCAGAAAAATTTATGTCGTTCGTAAACTAAATTAACAGTGGGATGATTTTTTCTATTCTACCCTTATACGATTTGAACACGAAACTAAAAACTATATTAAAAAAACTTCTTTATTCTTACATTTTCCGAAAACTATACTAAAAACTATATTAAAAAAAACTACTTTTATCTATGTTTTCTTAAAACTCTATTTTTTTCCCTACTATAAAACTAAACACATGTATTTCACACTCGAGGGGGGAAGGGGGGGAACCGCATTCCACAAAGTCGCCCAGAAGAGCTTCCTTCTACTAATATTAACAACGGCCTCAGTAACAATGATGGTAATAATTACCGCAAAAATAATAGACACGTTCTACAGTTTCACAATTTCAATAATTATACATACACAATTATAACAATAATAATAATAGGTCCGCCATTTGATTTTAAACGAGAAATGGCGATTTATTGTAAATCTGATGTAAAATTACTCAAGAAGGCGTGTATTACGCCTTCGTCGTCATCGGCTTCGTCTTCACCGTATTTGGTCTTGCAAACATGTTATTCTTTGATTTACAAATTGCTGTCATTTTTCGATAATTGAGTTTGGAATTTTGTAGGCAAGGGTTGTGGGTACTGCGGTTTTTCACCCATCTGCCATTTTTCATGACAGCCTTTACAAAATTGATGATGTGGCGTTGCTGCTTTATTTGGGCATTGATACCCTGCACAGTCAACGCAAAAATCTGTAATATCTACAGGCTCATTTTTTAATTTCTCGGCAAGTGTCTTTGAAGGCCCTGCTTCAGACCGATATTTATGTTTTTTGTCATACTCATCAGCAACATTATTTTCGTTTATAATGGAAGGTGGGCCTGATGGTGAAGACGAAGCCGATGACGACAAAGACAAACCCGATGACGATGATGAACCGGATGATGACGAAGACGTTGACGATTGGTTCAATATAACTACGTCATCCACCATACAAAAATATATGATTAATATTATTATTATTTCTCTTATTATAAAATTTTTTCTATTTATTTTATAAAATATTTACCTTCTTCATCTACCGGCATTATTTTTTTACCGTATTTTATGGCTTGAGTGGGTAATGTTGGTCCCTGTTTTTCAGTATTGCCATCTTTGCTGCGTTCTGTAATAAAAGAAATATTTTATTATTATTATTATTATTATTATAAAAATTTTTTTTCTATTTATTTTATAAAATATTTACTTTTTTGATTGTTCAATGTCTACCGCGTAATATTTTTTCAGACATGATGTTTTCAGTCACTACTAAATTCTGCAGTATTGTAATCTGGGCTTTTAGCGTTGTCCTTCGTTGGAGTCTATCGAAAAAAAATTGACCCTCGACTACATTGGAAATTCGAAAACGCATGTCGTAAAAATAAAATAACAATAAAAACCTTTTGAAGTACAAGCAAAATTTGTTTTGCCTGGTTCAATTTGGATCCAGAATCTAGATTCATTATGGATCATGTATTTTTACCACAGCCTGTTCAGGTTCGGATCCAGTGTCTGGATCCAGATTGGATTTGAAATCAGGCAAGCCTGATCAGGGCTTGATCCAAACCTGATCTGAACTTCTGCTCGGGTATAATCACTTCATCTAGCATACAAAACATATTATTAATATTATTATCATTATTACATTATAAAAATTTTTTTTTATTCACTTATTTTATAAAATATTTACCCTCTTGATTGTCGTCAAGCGTTATTATTTTTTTCCCATGTTCCACGGACTTATGCACTGTAGTTGGTAACACTGGATTCTGGTTGTAGTGAAATTTAATGCTCATATTAAAAAATGGAAGTTCGAGTATCAATTGGGTATAAAACTTTCTGTCAAATTTTTAAAATTTTTTTTTGTGTTTTCACTTTGCGCCCGATATTCCCTGATTGTATATATACAAAATAATTAAGTAAAAATATATTTGACTTTTGAAAAATATTTGAGCTTGTAAAATAAAGGTCCCCGGAACCAAGCAGCGTAAACTGGTTCAATCAAGGTTTCGTTTACAAAATCACTCTTATAATAGACTAAATTAATTAAATAAATATTACAACGTACATATTTTTAACATGTTACAATTTTATGACAGGTGAGATAATGTTGCTTCTTTTAAGGTATTGAATTTACTTCTTTGATATAGCTGGTTTTAACACATTGATTAACGTATACTTATCTACTTTTTACAGCCGCTATACGTAGGAAAAAGTTTCACATAAATTTTTAAAAAATAAATTTACAATTCATTAAATTTAATCTATAAAAGTTTCACTTAATTACATCTATTTTACTGTTATATCCGTAATTTTGTCATCGATTATCATATAAATATATAATAAGATAAAAAGAAAAGTTTGTATGTAGAACGATAAGTTAAAATCCAGATAAATTATTTGTATCATCAATTGCAATAGAGGTCAAAGTAAATTAAACGACAAGTATTTTAACTTTCGAAGCAACCCAACTTCTTTGTAATACTCCTTTATCACAATACGTCCGTCACAGGGGACACATCAAAACATTAGAACTCATAACAACCGCAAGTTGTAAAGGCAATGCATTTTGGGACTTCTCAGCATCTGTACTACAAGTTACATGCCCTAAATGAGTTATGTTGGAGTTGGGCACATTTGCAAGCCGAGCATCGAGATTCAACCTGATTCAAAAACGACAATCACACCTCCACATTAACGAAGATGACCTTGAAGAGCTAAACGAATAAGTGTGAGAAAAAAAAATAAGAACATTTCACAGAACATATACAGTGAATATGTTCTGAACAAGTAAATGCAAAGAACATATCAACCAGTAATATTTTTTTTTTTGAGGACACAGATTCGTCCGATTGATGAAAAAAATATACTAAGGTGTGTGTGTGTGTTTTTTTTTTTCAATGCTTATGGCACTCTCAAGAACTATGATGAGGTCAAAATGTAGCTTCAAAAGACGTGTTGATTATAATGTAACGTGAGCCTAACACAGAGAAGTCAATAGGGAGATACAACCAGATACAACCAGAGAGTTGGGAAAGAACGGGTGCAAGTTATAGTGCCTCGGTCCATCAAATACGAGCTAAAAAGAGAACTATTTACCTGACAATATCTTTAAGATAACAGTCTTCAAGATGAGTTGAATCATGATGTCATGACAAATACCAAGTCCGTGCTATTTTTTACCTAATACAAAAAAGCATTCGGGCAAGGCTTACTCAATCATCCAGATGCCATACTATGATGAAGATGAAGCAGGGAGGAGGGACTGGTGGTCAATCAGCCCAACACCAACGCGTCCTTGCTGTGATGTATTCAAGATTGAATTGCATATCATCCTATTAACACTTGAGACGTCAACAAAAATAAGTCTAAAGAAAAGCAGCAGTTGAATCAACGAAACCCTGTGACTGTCGTTCCATCTTCCTTCCTTCCTTACAAATATAGACATCGTTATAATTACGATTGTAAATCTCTTCCTCAGTAACCTACTGAGCTTATAAATGATTTATCTTGGTAATAATGTATGCTAATAACACTCTAAAATGATAGACAAACTACATTGACCTCTAATATTTTTAAAATTGATAAAACTTGATAATAATTTAGGAATAAGATGTGATGTGTAATAGAACATGTTTGTTTTCTTCAGATAATATGTATATATTTTTAAACCTGTAACGTGTGTCTATATAATTATAGGTGTATGTCTATTGGTAATTATGATTATTCGTTGTAGTAAAGTGTGGCGAATTAACCATCACTATAATGGTGGCTGTAGGTTGAACAGTATAATCACTTGGCTGTTGTCGTTAGGCCAAGCAACACGGTATATACATACTGTGAAAAAAATTTACAAATTGTAAAAAAAAAATTAGTATTCAAAATTAGTATTTGTAATAATTATAATAAATAGTGTGATTGTATGTGTGCAAAAAGTGTGAATGTTGAATGAATTTCTTGATCAATTAGAGTAAATATTTTATAAATAAATAAGAATTAAGTTGAGTAATAATATTGGATATAACAGTTTGAGTAATTTCAAATCATTTGTTTATTTTATTTGTATTTATCATTTTAATTTTGTACTTAATAATTTATTATTTATATTCATTGAAACACATTATTTTATTGTACTATCAAAAAAAAAAAAAAAATATCAATAGTAGTTTAAGCCATCAGAGATTCAGTTTTCGAATATTTAATTAATAATAGGTAGTTAATAAAGGCATTAACAAATTAAGAAGAACAATAGAAAGTAATTTATGTTGAAGAAATAATTAACTCAAAGTTAGATTATTTAAACTTCAGAAAATGAAAATGTTAAAATAAGAAGTTAAAAGAAAGTTGATAGTATGTTGATAATAAATGTCTTTTGCGTTTGTACATAACTTTCTGTGTTCAATTTTTATTTAAATAATTTCTATGTAAGTGTTTATTATCTTCACTCAATATTACCATTAAATTTATAATTGTTTTATTTAACTTTTTGAAGTATTGTCTCTCTTATTTTTATTCCTTATTTGATTTCCCTGTGTTTGATTATTTTATTTTCAGGCTTACTGATGAGATTAAATCAACCATGACCAGGGTAGGTACTTTATTGAATGAATACGAATTTATAATCAACAGCCAAAAATAAATTAAACACATTTTGATGATGTGTCTGGCCAACATCAAGTATCAACTCAACATATTTTAATGTCATTGATTATTTATAATTTTATTATTGAAATTCTTTGAAGTATCTTGCAATTAGTACAATGTATATTTTTAAAAAAATTTTTCTATAATTTTATATTTGACTTCACCTTATTCTTCCCAAAAAAAACTTCAAGCTTACACACTTATTGATGACATTGTTAATTGTATTTTCCTTCATTTTAATATTATAGATAAAAATTTTATATTAAGCGGGGTCAAATAGAAATTTTTTTCAACAGTTGAAACTTCATGATAGTCATCAAAGATATATTTTCTTGTTGATTTTCTAGAATCATATTTTTTTGTGAATGTACCGGAATTTAAAATAAACAATAGCTACAAAATTACATATGCGGTGGCGACTTTGAAGAATTGTCAATTTTTTTTGTGAAAATTACTGTTTGTTTCTATTTTCTTTTATTTGAATTTTTATCTAATGATAGAATTATTGCTGTACATACCAATTGGTCATTGTTTTGTTGTTCTTTGTAATGATTTTTTGACGTTTACTAGCGGGGTTTTTTTTTTTCCTTATTAGTAGGTTTTTTCATTGGTATGTACAACAATAATTCTATATCGTTAGATGAAAATTCAAATAAAAAAAACAATACAAATCTTGATGAAATTTTAAGACAAGATAATCCTGGCCTGAACCCTAGTATACTCCATTCAAGTATATACACTATTGGTGTATATATACAATACACCAAATTTTGACAAAACAAATTTTGGTAAAACATGGAACATCTCATTTTAATAAGAAGCCAGGAGGTTTTTTAATGTGCAAATATTGTCAAAAAAATGTAAGATACTGGATGCATCAAGTCAGAAAAAATCAGAGATATAATGTTAATAAATAATTTTTTGCTCTACTCCGTTTTTTCTTCGAAATTTTTCTATACAGCAGTATATGCGGAGTAAATCGGAGAAATGTGGAAAAATCTCGTAGGAATCGGAGTAAAGCTGAAATAATGTAGATAATAATATAGGCAATAAGAAAATGAAACATTTTTCAATTATATTAATGAAAATTTTTGATTCATTTTTCTTGTATCTGTGTATGTGACGTCACGATCCACGTTTCCAACTAATTTAAACTGATTTACACCGTGAAATCCAGCAGGACTTTCTTTAAATTTTTATTGGACACTTGAAAAATGTTGAAAATTTATTATTTTTATTGTATCATTTACATTTTACAATTCTTTTTAGCTGTGTACAATTATTGTTGTAATTAGACTGTACATAAAAATGATAACCAATACTGAACGAAAGCCATTATCTAAAAAAAACAAAAACAGGTATCTATAATTATAATACAGTTTAAACATGAATACTCGTGATAACAATATCGAGGACAAAACAATCATAGTGTTGAAAATTATACACAGTGACGGTTATCAAATTGGCTAGTTATTTATAAATTCAAACATTGAATGTAAAGTAAAGTTTGTGTATAATTCAAAGTAAGCTGCAAATAAATTACGTTTTTTTTTTCGAAAATGAATGAATAAATAAAAGTATAAATAATTAAATAAAATTTATTAATGTTAATTGAAAAATTAGTTTATTTAACAAATAAATATTGTAATATTTTCGATTTTATAAATTATTATTAACGTTTGGCTTTTGATTATCATTGAATAATTATTACAACATAATTTCAATTGGGGAACTTAAAATGCAAGCGCAAGTAATGACCAAAGATAAAAAAAATTCAATAAATGAAGCAAATTTTTCAAGGAAACCAACTTTCACGTGAATATTAATTTATTATTATCATTAAACTATATAATTTTTATTTACTTTTATTTATATATATTATACGATTTTTTTTCCTTCGCAGATGGATGCTTGGTATATTTTTAACTGGTTACAAAAGAGATTTACAAATTGATGATCTTCCAGAAATTTCAAAAGAATATAAAAGTAATTATTTGGGTAATAAACTATCAAGCTCATGGAGGAATGAATTGAAACGAGTAGAAATTAAAAATTTCAATGGTTCAACTAAAAATTCATTACCAAATTTAGTGAAAGCACTGTTCGATGTATTTGGTATTGAATTTGCATTACGTGGAATTTTTTTTGGTACTTTTCTAATAATTATAGGGTAATAATAATTTATTTTCTTAAACTATCTCAAGTTACTTTAGTTTTTTTTTTTTTTTTTATTAAACAATTTTCTTTTGGTGGAAATAATCTGCTAAAATTTAAAAGACCTGAAAAGTAAAAAATTAAATTTTATTTTTGTTTTGGTATATAGAACAACACAGCCAGTTGCACTTGCCGCATACATAAAGTACTTTTCCTCAGCTAAAAAAAATTCAAAAAATAGTACAACTGAAAATGATGCTTACATGTATGTCGGATATATCATGATTTCTATAATTTTGAATAACGTTATAGTCAGTAAATTTTTAATGACAATGAATCATCTTGGAATGAAAATAAGAGTTGCTTGCTGCTCCTTGATATATAGAAAAGTTCTAAAATTATCACCAACATATATAGGTAATAAAACGATTGGACAAGCATTGAATCTTATGTCTAATGATGTCAACAAATTGGATCATTGCATATATCTTCATTACATATGGATTGGTCCACTACAAGTAATATTTAGCACTTACTTTATTTATCTCGAGATTGGCTTGGCTGGTATTATTGGAGTTATTTGTTTTCTCATATTGATTCCTTTTAGCAAATGGATAGGAAAAAAATCATCAGAATTTTGTCACAATATTTATGAAAAAACTGATGAACGTATTAGATTAACAAATGAAGCAATTAGTGGTATTGAAGTAATCAAAATGTATTGCTGGGAATATCTATTTAGTGATTCAATTAAAAATGCTAGAAATGTTGAAGTTGATGCTATGAAATCAGCTTATATTCTTCGTATATTCATGTCATCATTGTTTCACTGTATGCCAAGAGTTATAATTTTTATTACAATACTTTGTATTATATTTTTAAATACTGACAATCAACAGCAAAGCTCTAATAAATTAACAGCATCAAAAATATTTATGTTAATTGCTTACTTTGAAATGATTCGTGTACAAATGTTATTTTGTTTTTCTAAAGGTATTTTACTTTTTGGTGAAACAATAGCATCAATAAAACGTATTCAAAATTTTATGTTGTACGAAGAAGTTAATCCTGAAACTCAATTACAAAATTTTAAAAGTGTTAACAATGAAAATACTAAAAAATTTTATTATAAAAATGATGCTTATCTACATGACAATGTAAAACCATTGGCTTTTAAAAAATTTGATAAACAAAGTGATAATGATGATAACGTTAAAGAAAATAAAGGATCAATTATAATTAAAGAGGCATTTGCAAAGTGGCTCGATAAAGACACATTGAGTAATTTAAATATGGTAGTAGAACCAGGCCAGTTGGTAGCTGTTATTGGTCCAGTTGGTTCTGGCAAGTCAAGTTTATTGAGTGTCATTCTTAAAGAGCTAAAAGTTTATCAAGGGAATGTTGATATACAAGGAAATATTGCATATGCATGTCAAGAGCCTTGGATATTTTATGGCTCAGTTAAAAACAATATTATCTTTGGTCGATCACTGGACCAAAATCGATATAAACAAGTTATAAAAGTGTGCCAATTGGAACGAGATTTACAGCTTCTTCCTTACAATGACAAAACAATTGTTGGTCAACGTGGAATAAGTTTGTCTGGGGGACAACGAGCCAGGATAAATTTTGCACGTGCTGTTTATGATGATGCTTCAATTTATCTATTTGATGATTCATTGAGTTCAGTTGATACAAATGTTGGTAAAAACATGTTCAACGAGTGTATTAAAAAATATTTAAAAGGAAAAACAAGAATTCTTGTGACTCATCAAATTGAATATTTAAAAAATGTCGACAGAATTATTTTTATAAAAGATGGAAAAATTGAAGCTGATGGAAATTACGATGAGTTGATTGTAAAATCAATTAATTTTAAAATATTATCAGCTTCTCTATTGTCATCTAATAACGAGATAGAATCTTCGATCAAAAATCAAGATACAATAGAACACAAAACTTTTTATTCTGTTAATTTAGAACCAACATTGAATGATGATACAGTACGTGACAATAATGAAGAACCTGTTGAAGTTGAAGAAACTCAAATTAAAGGAAAAATGGAAACTAAATTATTCTTAGCATACTTTGGTGCTTCTGGTAATTCTTGTTTGGTGTATTTTGTATTTTTGTTGATTGGTGCTACACAAATATTGTCATCTGGAGGTGATTGGTTCATCATTTATTTGATTCAAGATGAAAAAATATATTCAAATTCAACCGTGACAAAGGTCAATGATTCATCAATGACTAATCGTATTTTTATTTTTGGAACTATTACCATAGTGGTAGTAATTATGACTTTTGTACAATCTATTGCGTTTATCGGAATTTGCACGAGAGCTTCTAAACATCTTCATGATCAAATGTTCAAAAGTGTAATTCACGCAACAATCAGATTCTTCAATACGAACTCCTCTGGCAGAATTTTAAATCGTTTTTCTAAAGATTTGGGAGTTGTTGACAACTCGTTACCCATCAATATGCTTGAGTGCATTCAATATGTTGGTAAATTGTTTGGAATATTCACTTTGTTGGCAATAACAAATTATTGGCTTATAATTCCTGCTATAATTATTGGAATAATTGTATATTTTCTGACAATTTTTTACTTTTCTACTTCAATGAGTTTAAAAAGACTGGAAGGAATAAATAAATCTCCAGTTTTAAATCACTTGAGCTCCTCATATCAAGGTCTTGCCACAATCAGATCGTTTAATAGTCAAAAAATTTTAATTGAAGAATTTGACAATCATCAAGATGTTCATTCATCAGTTTGGTCTATGTTCATTAGAACTTCTGTAACATATGATTTTTGGCTAGATAATTTGTGTTCAATTTATGCTTGTATTGTCACTATGAGCTTACTGATATTTGTAAGAAATGATGAAATTGTTGAGAGCAGTATTGGTCTTGTTACCACACAAATTGTTGGGCTTATAGGATTCTTAGCATTTACAATGCAACAAATTACTGAGCTTGGAAATCAAATGACATCTGTAGAAAGAGTGTATGAGTATACAAATCTAGAAAGTGAATCACCACTAAATAGTTTAACTGATAAAAAACCAGAAGAAAAATGGCCAGAAAATGGTAAAATTCAATTTAAAAATGTTTACATGTCGTATGATCCATCAGAGGCACCTGTTTTAAAAAATCTTAATTTTTCAATCGATGGAAACGAGAAAATAGGAATTGTCGGAAGAACTGGTGCTGGAAAATCTTCATTAATATCGGCTCTTTTTAGACTAGCTTATCTTGAGGGTGAAATAAAAATTGATGAAATTGAAACAAAACAAATTGGTCTTCATGATTTAAGAACGAAAATATCAATTATTCCACAAGAACCATTTTTAATCGCTGGTGTTTTAAGAAAAAATTTAGATCCATTTGATTTATACGAAGATCATGTGCTTAGATCTGCTCTAGATGACGTTGAGCTCAAAGAAATGGATCTTCAGACATATATCAACGAAAGAGGTAACAACTTGAGTGTTGGGCAGAGACAACTTGTTTGTCTAGCACGGGCAATTATAAAGAATAATAAAATATTGATATTAGACGAAGCCACTGCCAATGTCGATTCAAAAACAGATGAACTTATTCAAAAAACAATTCGTAAAAAATTTACAGACTGCACAGTAGTTACAATTGCCCATCGATTAAATACAGTCATGGATAGTGATAAAATACTTGTCATGGATGCTGGAAGAGTCGTTGAATTTGATCGTCCTCAGGTACTTCTTCAAAACTCACATGGTGCTTTCACTAATATGATCAATCAAACTGGTGAAACTATGGCTAATTCACTGAGAAATTTAGCTAGAGATAAGCATATGGACTTTAACTAAGATATACTTTTAGTAATATCTTTATGTTAATATAATATTTGATTGTTATATTTAATTCAAAAAATTTTAATTTTAAAATATCATGCAATTATTAATTAAATAAACAACAATAAGAAAAAATTTATATTTTTTATGTTTATAGAATTATATTTATAGAGTAGATAATTGATTATGATTGTAAAATACAAACAACAAAGTTACCTACTTTTAAATTATTATAATAAATATAATGATACATCCATGTTTTTTTTCTCTGCAGTACAATGCATTTTTATTTATTTATTATCATTAATATTAGTATTATTTTTAATTATTATTATTATTATTATTACTATTATTATTTTCATTATAACTCTTATATTTATTTTATGTTTTTTTAATTGTTTTCTTGTCACTATTATCCAAGTGTCGAAAGTCACAACCTAAATAATAAATTGTTATTTTTTCATTCGCGAACTAATAAATTGTAAATTACGTAAATTCAGCACATGTATATCATTTGGTCACAGCCGAATCGCGCTACAAAAAAACGTTTTTTTTTTCAATTTTTCTTATTTTTTTTTTTTTTTTACAAACAGCCGAAATTGAAGTATCAAAATATACAATCACAAAGAAATAATTAAATTAATAATAATGATGGAATTATAGGCTGTGACTTTTTTTTCTTGATTTTTCTATCTAATTCTAAGGTTTTTTTTTTTTTTTTTTCTTTCTTTTTTTTACAAACCATTTTAACACAATTTGATATCAGAGTTGCCCAGTGTTTTTATTAATTAAATCTAAATTTTTTTTTTTTCTTTATTTTGTTTAGCCATTCTTAACAATAAATTAGATAATTATTATTGAGTATGCCAGGGTGCATTCAATTTTTTATATCGTTGATAATTTTTTTAAATTAAGTTTCATATTATTGATCTTACTTGCTCCACTGACCCAATAATATGACTATTTACAAAATTTCATTAATTATTTTATTTTCTTTCAGCTAATTCTGTTAGTCAGAAAAACATTTTACTAAATTTTTTTTTTCTTTATTTATATTTTATATATATTTGTTTTGTTTTTTTTTTATATAATATCAACAACGTACATGTAATAAAATGAATGCTTGGAGGATTAAATTTTGCATATTAGTGTTTTTTTTTTTTTTCTCATTCTAATTTTTTTTAAATATATTATATTCAGTGTTTAATATAATATATTCAATTTACAATGTTTCTATTATTACAGCATGTATTTGCAATATTTTTTTCATAATTAATTTAATTTTAATATTTATTTTTTCCATAAATATGAGTCTAAAAATTAGCTATTTACTTGATATTATTTGAAATATGAGGATTAATTTTTCACTTACATGTGCACTTTTTAAAATAAAAAAAAAAAAAAAATTCTATGGCACATTGATAAATTAAAAAATAAAAATAATAATTCAAGTTGAACACGAAAAAAAAAATTATTAAAAAAATAAAAATCATACAACAATTAAAAAATAAAATTCATGATTTTTTAGAGATTTATTTATTCATTCAATTTAATAATTAAAAAAATAATAAAAACAAAATATTAGTGCACCATGTTAATATGACAGGACATGCAAAAATTTTCAGTGAGTATTTCATAATAGCATATCTTTTTTTTTTTTTTTCTTTTTTTCATTTTTATTTTATACACTTAGTGAATAAAAATGATTTTTTTTTTATAAGAGATTTGTTTTTTTTTTTTCTTATTTCTCATCACCATAAATTTTCACATACAATCTTTCTATATCTATAAATACAATTAAATAAAGCTAAAAAATTTTTTTTTATTTATTTATTAAATTTATTTAACAATAATAATAAAATAAATTATAAATAATAATTAACGCCAATGTGAGTAAAATAAAAAATAATATTTCAAAAAATAAAAATAAAAAGTACTAATCATTTATATAAATATATTTAAATATAAATGATAATACTATATAATTTTCTTTTTTTTATTTACGTTTTAATAATAATAATAATAATAATCATAATAATAATAACTAAAGATTTTTCATTCATTTCAACGTCAGTAGTCTGATAATCAAGTAATATTTTTGCACATTATAATCCACATGTGTGCATCACAAGTAATATAATTACACTGTACAATTATTTTTTAATAAAAATAATGATAATGATAATAATGATAATAATAATAATAATAATAAAAAATAATAGCAATGATGACAGTGTTAATAATATTAATAATATATAGACGTATTATTTTTTTTCTTCTCATTTTTTTCTTTAAGAAAAAAATCAATTAAAGATGAATAATTTCGGTGATTTAAAAATTATCCGAGTACAGTTATATAGTTTCATTTATATACATAAAATAAATATTATTAATAACATTAAGCTATTTTTTTTTTTTTTTTATACCATTGCTTATGCGCAATCACTCTTCGCAAATGTGTTTTTTCTTTTTTTCATTTTATTTATATATTTATATATAGTTATATATATTCATTTTTTTTTCGTTTGTTTTTAATGTTTTTTTTTTTTAATTATTCAATTTTTAATTTTAATTTTTGCGTATATTATCTAATGGTACGAGCTTCTTGAATATTTCATCGAGAATACCTACTGGCTCGTTTTATTCTTTTTTAAAAAATTTCTTTTTTTTTTTTTTCTCATAATTAAGATATATTAGGTACCTTGTTTATAAATTGCACTGACTATAAATAACAAAGAAAGTAAAAATAAAAAAAAATAAAATAATAAAAGTCAAAATCAAAAGGTGAAAAAAAGAAATTAAAAAAAAAAAAAAGGATCGATTTTATCGAGTGAATTTTAACGTCAAGCCAATATGGCGACTCGGAACTGTGGAGATTAATTTTTTTTTTTTTATTTATAATTTTTATACTTCACTCCGTGGTTACCGATAACGCTATTTGGCACATAAGTAATTATATCACATCAAACTCCACTGGACTATCATTCTCATCAAGACAATGCCTTTTAATCATTCGTACATTTTTTTTTTTTTTCTTTTTATTAATTTTAATCAATAAACAATTGTTTTAACTTTTTATTCCCTCTCAGTTTATCTAAAATGGCTTTTTTATTTTGTAATTCAAGATCTTTTTTAATACAGTTTTCTGGTGAAAATAATTTCATTAGTTTTTTATCGTTTTTCTTCGAATTCTGAAGAAAAAAAAAACAAGTAAATTGGAGTAGAACGGCATAATTCAGACAATAATTAAATAAATCCAAGAAAATTGTTAGAAGAATGTGAACATAGATAAGAGTACAATATTGGAACAAAGGTCTTTCAAAATTTTGTTCAGTTAATCTACGTTTTTCTCTGACTCATTTCACTTTACTCCGGCTTACTCGGTTTTTTTTTCGAATCGGAGAAATTTTTTTCACCAAAATTTTCATCGTAATGATATGAGATTCAATAAATAAATGATAAAAATACTATAAGTACATTTACGTTCCACGCATATTGTGAAAAATTCGGTGTCTTTTTAAAATTATTTTACTTATTTACTTCTCTTTTTTGTTTTTATATTTTATTTTTCTTATCATAAAGAGACTAAAAGTCTTTTAACAATCAATTGGCTAGCATTTGTTTTTTTTTTTTCTTTACAAATAAGAATAAAATTTGTTAATTTAATTTTCTTTAGTTAATTTAATTCTTCGACTGGACACCAGATTCATCACAGTGGAGATGAAAAAATGATTTTAATTTTTATTGATACGTTGAGGACAATATTGGCACACTCGACAATCAGTGAATAAAACATTTTACAAATGTTCATAATCACGATTTTTATTTTTTATATTTTCTTGTTTTTTGTCCAACATAATACGACTTTGACAGTTTTCATAAAAATAATATAAATACAGATAACAATTCTGTATAAATTATAAAAAAAAAAAAAATTTTTTTCTTCTTCTTTTGATTATCATAGGTTGACTGTTGCTCATAAATTTATACAATAAATCCTTTCTGTACAATTTGAATGTGTCACTATTTAAATGTTTTATTTATTCACTTGAAATTTTGGCAAAAGTGAGGATAATATTATTTTAGACGAGTAAATAATACTCAAAATAAACCTCAAGTAAAAAAAAAAAAAAAAATGCGAATATCACTTTTTTTTTATTAAATCGTTGGAGACCTCGAAAAAGTCATTTATTATACCACAAAATGTAGGTTTTGTAACTTGAAAAAATTTAAATTATATAAATTTTATAATAATAATAATAATTACAATAACGATATTAATAATAATTAAACAATGAAATTTTTTTTTGGCCCCTTGCAATTTTAAATAAAAGTAATATCAATTTTTTTTTTTTAACTACAATAATAATTGATTGATTTTTTTTTTTTTTGATATTTAATTATAATTTAAAATATTGTTTATCATATTTATGTACTCGTCTAAATTTTTTTAAAAAATTTTTTCATGGCACACGTGACAGAAAGGTAAGTAAGAAAAGAAAAGTGAAAAAAAAAATATATAATTAAATAAACAACTAAAGTAAAAAAATAAAATTAACAAAAAAAAAGGTAAAAAATAAAAATTCTTTTTTTATTTTTCATTTGAAAACTTTCACCAATAAAGTTCACGGGTGTGTCTTGGCGCTCCGGGTTGCCAAATAAGCTGACCCGGAGCCACAATTCAATCTTCGTCATGATGTTGTCGTGGACTTGCATCATAACCACCAATTGAACCCGAATTATCAGGTGAAAAATTCATAATATCAGTTGGTGATAAACTATCAGGTGGATAATAATACGATGAATGATCTTGACTTGGTCCAGGTGTACCATTAATCATATTTGCTGGTGGTGATACTGATGGTCTTGCTGATGGTCCTGGTCCAGAAGTATGATGTCCAGTACTCATATCACTTCCAACTGGTGATAAAAATCCCATTTCTGGTCCACCATCACGACACCAAAGTTGACGCATTTCTTGTCTTCGCTGTCTCATTAACGATTTATATTCAGATATTCTCATTTTTTTACCATCTACAATACATGTACGTTTTGGACGTGGTCGATATCTGTAATCCGGATGTTTTTCCATATGTAATTTTGATAATCTTGATTGTTCTTCATAGTACGGCTGTTTTTCAGAATTTGACATTGCCTTCCATCGTGCTCCTATAATATATCAGTTAAATAAATTTTAATTAATGAATAAATTTAACTATTATCAAAGTATTTTACGAGAAAGAAATATATTTTTACCGAGAATTTTTGATATGTTGGAATTGTGCATATCAGGACAAGCCTTTAAAATTTTTCTACGTTCGTCCTTGGCCCAAACCATAAAAGCATTCATTGGCCTCTTGATATGTGGCTTGCTCTCACTATCTCTCTTTTGTTGTCTCACCATTTTTGCTTTTTCTGTGATATCCTCGGGTACTTTGTACGACTGGTCTCGCCACACTTAAAAAAAGAAAATCATACAATTAAATAAAATTTAAAAATTTATTTAATTAAAAAAAATCATATAAAGATCAAGATGATAATTTTATATAAAAAAAAGAAAGTCCATAAAATTTTCAGAGACGAAATACAACTTGTTAAATTAATAACAAAAGAGTTAACTATCTTTTTTTTTAATTTTTAATTTATTTTTATTAGTATACTTAATAAAAAAATTAATTAAAAAAAAAAAAAAAAAACGACTAATAACAAAAAGAAACCTAAATTTTTTAAAAATTGTATTTATATTTTTTCTCTCCAACCCTTTGAAAAATAAAACTTGGACTTATTTTTTTGTTATTAAAACGACAAACTGCAATTTCAATATAATTTCTAAAAATATATCCAGAGTTATTTTAAGCAAAGCATTAAATATATTTTTTCAATTGAATAATATTAAAGGAGAACGTATGATTGAATTAAAATAAATAAAAAATCAAATAGATTTATAAATAAAAATAATAAATCTTACTGTGTTGATAATCTTGATCATCTTGTGGATTTTCCTCTCTACTTGCAGTATGTTTGTTAGATCTTTGTGGTTGTTGTGCTGGTGCAATTGCACCAGCATTTGGTGGTATTCCATAAATACCATGCATTGCAAAATGTTTTTCAACAGCTGCAACAGCAGCAGCTGCTGCTGAACCACTAGCAGGATTTTCTTCCTTGACCATGACCTTGTTCATTGATGATGAATGTGAACTACTCATATGTGGTGGTAATCCACCATATGACATTGATGGTAAATAATTTCTTGGCATTGGTAAACCAGGTGGAAATAATTTTGGTGCTGTTGCTGCTAATGGTTGTTCTTGTTGTCCACTACTACCAGCACCAGTTGAATGTGAATCACTACCTGGTGATGATGATGCTGCTGTTATTATTGATGATGATGATTTTGGTTTTGTTAAATTTAAAGGTGCATCTGGATCTTGTAATGGTGCTGTTGTTGGTGCAATTGCTGATGATACTGGTGTTGGTGATCTTTCTTTTTCTAATTGTGTTGTCATTTGTGCTAAATGTGCTGTTGCCCAACTTTGACTATCCCTGTGATTACTAATCATCTGAAAATATAAATAAATAAATTACATAAATATTTTTATTTATAAAATTCAATTGAAAACAAAAAAAAAATAATATAATTTACATTTGCAATTGAATTGATATGTTTATTTCCAGATGATGATGATGTTGTTGATGTTGGTGGTGGCATTGAAGAAACAGGAAGTCCACGTAATTGATCAAGAAATGGCAGAAACATTAATGATTGTGCACTCGACATACTCAACTGTCCTTTCGTAATTTGTGCTTGAAGTTCTTGGATACTATTGTGTTGCTGCATCATCTGTTCATGATGTCTTTTTACATGTTCACTTTGTAACCGTTGCATTTCCATTTGCTTCTGTGAATCAACTGCCATATGACTGGGATACGTCTGTAACATTTAATGAAATAAATAAATAAAAAAAACCATTTAACCAATTATATTTTTCTTATAATAACTCGAACAAAATTTAATCTTAAATAAACATCATTAAATATATTTAATAATTTAGTCATTATTTTTTTATGTTCCTATATATATTTTTAATTTAACTAATTTAATAAAATAATAAAATTATAATGAATTGAAAAATAAAAAAAAAATCTTTTGAATACTTAGTTTAAGATAATTGAATAGTCCCTTACGGGATTTTTTATCTGGCTCTGATCCAGATATTCATAAAAATTAAAGTCTATTTTAGGCGATAAGGAAGACGTTTATTCATCCGGCTTGGGTACACACATACACTTAACAATATTTTCAATGCAAACTATAAATCCAAGAATTCTCGTCATCTAGCATTAAAAAAAAATTTTTAAAAATAATAATAATACCAACTACTTATACTGACAGTGGTATTTAAGAACTTCCGGTATAAATAAATTAATAATTTGTGAAAATAATATGTATTGTCTTTGATATAAATATATTTTTAATTAATATTATGCTGATATTGCAAACGAGCTTTTTATTTGAAGTACGATGCAAAAGCTGGTCGACAGAGAGGAAGAGTAAGGGGGTTGTAGTTGATTTGTAAATGATATATATATATGTATATCATGATTTGGATACAGAAAATCCGATGAAAAGTGCGGATTCATTATTCATCGGGTGCGGGTCTCAGTTATGCCGATGATACGTATCCATGACAGCAATACCGCCCACAGTGGCTAAATATAAACAGGCGGGGTGCCAACCAAGTTCCATTCACATTCAACGCAATACATATATATATATATTCTGTATATATCTAAAGAGATGAGGCAGTGGGGCACACATCGTTTCTATCATTTCTGAAACTATATTCTTTAATATTTCTCTCTATCCCTCATCTACCCCAGCTCAAATATATACACTCAAATATACATATGGACTTTATATACATATGCATTTATGTAAAATTATAATTGTATACACCTTGTGATTTATATATGTATATACAATTGTGCTTGTGCACTTTATAGTCAGTCAAAAATTACATATAAGAATATTAAGAATATATAACGTTCTCAATATGCATTCGCGCATTGACGCCAACTACAAAAGTCGTCGAGTAAATTTAGCAACGCAATTACGAAAACATGTTCAATCTATATATATATATGCATCTTTTTTTTTTTGCTATTATAAAATACATTTTTATCGATCAATCAATTGGAGGAACTTTTTTTTTTTTTTCTTTGATGCAAATGTTTGGACTGTTTGGATTTTGAAATTTAGAGTTAAGGTGATTTGATAGTGAGGAATAAACAAACTTTGACAATAATTATTTTTGAATAATATGCGGTAGATGAAACTGTAATTTTTTTTAGCGATTTAAAAATATATATTGATCATTAAAAATCGACAGATGTAAGTGCTATATTGGAATAAATATTTCTTTTTTTCGATTAAAAAATTGACCTATTTGTAGTCAACTTTTAGATAGTAGGTATTTTTTAACACCATCAACAGACAGTGCTCATCTAAAATATATATTTTTAATTAAAGTTAAAAATTTGGATCAAAAGTCAAAGACAACTGACACCTTATTTTGTTAAATTTGATATTTAAATTGATTTTTAAAAAGATAAAATACTTTCAATACTATTTATTTTCATCGAACAATTTATAATAATGAATACTAAATAATTTATTGTACACTTGAAATATTTTTAATACTTTTTTATTTTATAAATATATATTTACTTGACAATTTAAAACATCAGGCTACTATTTAATTATTTTTCTTCACATCTCCGGACTTTTTCTTAGCTACTCAATTTATTTTGTCTCTTTCCGGAAATGCAGTGTAATTACAAGGCATCTCTGAGAAAGAAATGATCAAAAGAAAATGAGTATGAAAGAAAACTTGATGATTCAATTCAATGAAAAAAAAATCAAGCAACAATTAAACAACAATAATAATAAGACTATACAATTTGTATATTGAAATGAAATAGAACTGTCAAGCTGCAGTATTCTCTGACGTTTGAGTAACAAGAATTCATAATCAAAGATCAGAGAACGAAAGAAAAAAAAATCCACACATATTTGTCAGTGAAATATATACAAATAGATATTCCAAGAGATATACCCGGATATATTTTTATTGACGATTGTTTATTATCCATTCGCTGCCACCCAACCTTTCGATATATAAATAATATAAACACTTTTTTTTTTACCTTCAAAACACCTACTCGTCTTTTTTTTTATTATACTCATCAAACGCATTTTTTCTTATTGTATATATAAACAAATTGCACGATTATCCCTGGTCAAAAGATTGGCATTTATCTGCAGTGAGTACATATATGTGGCTTTCCGGAAAACGCTAATATTAATAATTCCTTTTGGCGTTATGATTATTATCACTCGGAATATTACAGCAACGTCAAACCGTCAAAATTTATGAGGAAAAAAAAAAGATAAAGAGAGATAGAAAAATGTATTTATATTAAACATCAAATATATATATTTAACTACTATTCTATTCTACGTATACTTGAGTCTTATGAACAGTCACAAAGACGACTTTGTTACTCGCCAAGTTTTTACACACGCATCATTTTATTCATATACTTTTTATAAAGTATGATTCTGATAACGGAAACGGATTTAATATTTTTTTTTTTTTGCACATATTTATTTGATACATTTTATACATATATTATATGAGATAAAAGAGTACGTGTGTTTTACTTAATCTTTTTTTTTGTTTATTTCAATTTTTTTTTCATTTTTTCTTTATAATAATCTACTTTTTTTTTCTTTTAGTTCATCGAAGAGTGGCCAAGAGCAAGCCTCACATAATTCATGTGACAAAAAGACATTTATCCGATTAAAGTGCATCCAAAAATCCTCCTCCCTTTCCCACCCTCACTAGTGTACATGGAATTTTTTTATTTCTTTTTTTTTTTGTCCTCGATAGAAAGAGGATCGTGAAAGAAATAAGCCGACGTTAGCTACATCGAGAGTCAGCCGTCAGAAGGATTATTGTCTTCGGCTTCTTATCTTTTAGATGGTTTGCTTTCTCTTTTATTTTCTCCCTTTCTTCCTTGTTCATGATACACATATACTTCGTGTATATAAGAAATAAAAAAATGATAAAAATAAAGAAAACAAGTCCCAAGAGAATTTTGTGGTGATGTTGACGTGTTTCCCTTGGTACACAGTGATCGCGTCACCTCGAGGCAAGAATTATTATTTTTTTTCTTTTATTTTATATAGATATATATATGAAAGTATATGTGTAATCTTTTTCTTTTCTTTTTTATAGTTGTACTTTTTTTTTTTTTGTTTTTTTTTTCTCAGCAGATGGACATATCGACGACCCTTTCAACGACAATTCTAGGGTCCATCGTCAAACCACGTCTCTTGACATTTTTATTTTTAATTTAATTTTTTTTTTACTTTGGTTTTTATTTTTATACATCCTATCTTTATCTTTGTTACCATTTTATCATCCTTTTTCTTTGCATCGATGAGCAGAGACAAATAAAAAAAAAAAAACTAAAAGATAAAAATCAAAAATGTACCTGGACATCTCGATCGTTCAACTTGAATGAATTTAACTATTTATTAAGTAACAAAAAATAATTTTAATTGTATATATAAAATAAATTATAATCAGATAAATCTTTTAGAATAAAAAAAAAAATAATATGATGTTAATTGAACTTTGAGGTCATTTTTTTTTTATGATACGAAATCATTATTTAAATTCCCATTTTTTTTTGTTTATTTATGTATTTTAAATATAAAATAACAGAGATATTATATTATCAAATTTAGAAGACAAAAAGAGTATGATTAATTATAAAATAAAAATACTTGGAATAAAAAAGATATCAAATATATAAAATTTTAAAGAATAAAAAAAACGTAGAAGTAATAAAAACGATAATGAGATGATGAGGTCTATGTGTGTGCTATCTCGAGTAAGTTAAGGGGCTTTACATTCGCTGGTTCATAATTTGCTTACAATTAAAATAACATGGTATCCAACCATCCATCTATTTTTTCTTTTTATTTTCCCTCGGCGTCGAGAAAGTGATTAATTCTTAACAAGACGTAGTTTTGCGCTTGGGTACTTGAAACGACCAGAGTATGTACATTGGTGCAAGATGACGACGTAGACTATGCATGTTCATGTACATAGAAAAAATAAAATAAATAAAAAGAATCAAATAGAAAGAACACAGATGACAAAAAAATTAAAGAATAATGTATCTATCAACGAGCGAAGGGTTAGTCACTGGTAAATCATTTTATGTTAATCAATTTTCCAAATTACCAGAGTCATTGGAAATTATTGGTGATCATGAAAATTTACTACTGAAAAAATTACTGTTACTTTTTTGGATAAATTCAAGTGACAAATTCAAGATGATTCACATGAAATCACAGAGAATCATGTCCATCACTGAAAACCATTAAAATTCTATGAAAATTTTTGTCTATCATGAATCAGTTTGTTGAACAATGATTCACTTCTCGTATTAACTACAATAAATTTTAATTAGAGTAGCTGTATCTCATTTCATTATGGGTACATATTATGTTTTTTACTTTCTTTGTGTATTCACAAGTAGCTCGATATAGAAAAAAAGAAAATTGAAAGAATTAAAAAAAGAACTTGAGGTCGCGATGCAATATTACAACACCCAACTCCCCCGACCTCAATCTCAGTACACACTTTAATTAATTTTATATGTGCAGCACGCGCCACATGAATAAAGTCACGAGCACGAATACTACTTGGGTTTGTTGGATGCAGTACTGAGTTTATTGCAACAACAGGACCACCGCAGACGATAGAACTACAAGTTTGGGGGTGTATATCCACTTGAAGCGAGAATAATGCGCGTGATGCACGTGGCTTCGTATATAACAAATATTTTTCTTATTCACTTTTTTTTTTTTTTTAATTTTATTTTTCTCTCCTCATCCCTTTTGCTTATTTTTCTTGATTTTTTTTTTTTTTCATTGTTTTTATCTTTCACATTATATTACTCGCGTCTCTATGATGGTCCATTTTAAACTCATTTTTTATTCTTTACAATTTTCTGCTTTGTGTTTATATTATTTTACTATATATATTTTTTTTCTCTTCTTGAGTTCTTTTATTATACTTTCTGCTTTCAATTTTACTTGCATTGATGAGCACTAAGCATCCGTCTAATTCGAGAAAATTATATACTATAATTATTATTAAGTTATTATTTTAAATTTAATTTATTTTTTTAAATATGTCTGTTGGTATTATATCTATCTTCAAGATATGATATGTTCTAGTATTTTCATTTTAAATATTAAAATAAAATATACACAATGTAGTCATTGAAAACATTAAAAAGATATTAATATTAATATATTTTTTATATTTTTTTGAACAAGAATAAATGCATAGTTCATGTAAATATCCTTGTATGCATAGTAGTACATCTAATCAAAGTGTTTTAATGAGCATCTCAGGTGCAAGTGTCGTTCACATGTCGCAGTAAGATATATCTATTGTCTAAAAATTAAATACGAGTATAATATATAATACTCTTAACGATAATTAATCACGGTTGGTTTATTTAATCAAATTAAATTTAATGGGCAACGATTCTTGTGTACTTATACAGTCTCAGTCTAATTAATTCAAGAAAAATTAAAGCACAAATGAGAGACACAAAAGCGAGAAAAATAAAAAAAAAAAATAAAGAATGATAATATATATAATTTAATAAAAAAAATAAAAAAAATCATTAAATAAATAAAAAAAATAATAAATATATTCATCTAGTAATTTTATGATTTTTTTTTTTTCTTAATTTATTTGTATTTTAAAAAAAATAAAATAAAAAATGAATTAAAATTAAAAATAAAATACCATTTAGTCAGGATCATTTGATATTTATATCCCTGAGTTGTTTCCCACAGATCCGATACGACGATCAAACGATATAACATTTATCGTGTATAAATGCCGACAAGGGGTATGTGGTGGAGAAAAGGGCAAGAAAATCCACAAGTGACGGGACCGAGGAATGTAGCAGCTGCCCAACTCATTCACATCCCCATACTGAAATTCTTCTTTCAACATACATATATACGTGCAGTGCATAGTGTTTTTTATTTCAATTTCGTTATATCTTATTTTTGTTTGTTTGTTTTATTTTCGATATAACATTTTACTTATTATTTCTTGTCACATTAAATGTATGGCTATACTCACTCATCCACCATATTGTTAATTGTTAATATCACACATTTAATTTGCACTCATTCAGGCAAGATGACACATACCACTGACCGTCATGGCAAAAAAATTAAAGTTATAAATTCATAATTAGATCCTACAGATTAACTTTTGTTGGAGATTTTTTTTTTTTGTCATGGGTTGATTGAGATATTGAATTGTTTGCTCAATGAATTTCGAAATTTTTTCTTTAAAATTGACAATGATTAATTAATAATTACTAATTAGTCATTGATTTTATTGACATTTTTTATGTCCATCGTTAATTATTTGTCAAATAAGTCTACATTTTAACTGACCCAATGCAAAAAAAAAAAAAAATGTTTCTCTGTCAATTTAGGATTCAATTATCAATTTATAATTTTTTAGGTTTTTTTTTTTTGCCATCTCTTGACTCTTCTGCATCGGACACATTCGACATTTTTGACTTTTTTTTTTTTTGCAAAGAGTCCGTCAAAATACTTATTTCTGTGCTAAATATTGACAAGTATGTTTTCTCTTAATTGTTCATTTCAACTTAATTTGTTGTTATTTTTCAAGGTTAACCGAGGGGGGTATTCATCGCCAGAATTAGTGACACCACGACTACGAAATGTATATAGTCAAATAACACAAATACTGCACTTACTACACTTTATATACATAACTATATACAATTACTACACCAAAATATGATGGCTACATTATTTACTACATTTCACTTATATTTTTCAAGTTTTTTATTAAGTTTAAGAATATTTCTTTTCACATTTCTCCACCTTCGTATTTGTCGGAGGAAAAAATTTTCTCCACATTTCTCCGCATGGGTCAACATGGGGAAAAAATCGGAATAATCACGGAGAAACTCAAAGTAATCGCCAAGAAATTTGGAAAAATATTTTCTCAAAAGTTGTAGTGGTGAAAAAAGTACAAATACTACAAAACTAAACGTGACTACACCTTGACTACATGCTGCTACACCATGACTACACTCAGAATGACACCATGACTACTGCAGGAAGAATTCATAAATTTGTATAATTTTTATTATTTTTGCCATCACGGTCACTCAAATGTGCCTGATGCATAAAAAAAAAAATCATCGACTATTTTTATTAAAATTTTTGCAATATTTAAAACATCTAAATGAATTAATATAAAAAAGAAAAAATTATAACGTACATTCGTTATTTTCAGGCATCATTTTTAAACAACGTTAATGAATAAAAAAAAGTTTTTTAATATATCCTTTTTTTTATCTTTCAAACAGGCTCTTACATTTTTTCACTTTTTAGTATTACAATATATTTATATTGAGATTCACGATGTCATATATTTATAAGTATAATTTTTTTTCATCTTCTCAGTGTTCATGCTACTCTCAATCCACACCGCACAGGTTGCATATTATTTTAATTATATTTTATTTTTTACTTTTAAATTTAACGTTTATTTATATTATTTTTTTTTTTCATGATAAAAGTATATTTGAGACATATTTAAATATAAAAATACATATTGGTGTTAATATATGTATATGTATATACATTTTCAGTTGATCGGCTCTTTTATTTTTTCGAAGGATATAGTCGTCGTTGTGAGTACATATAAGCTAAAGCAGCTTTAGTCGCTTTCAAGCCACACATATTCTCCTTTCTCGAGATGGTAGATCTTGCAACTGATAATGTCCAGTGTTGTACATGCTAAGATTGATTGTACCGCTTCTCAATGCAATAATTATTATTCGCTGTGGATGATTCTACGGTTGTTCGTTAACTTTCTGGAGTTTTTCGAGGCACTCATTTTATCTTGACTTGCATTTGCTATAAATTAATTTTATTTAAAAAAATAAAAACTTGTAATAATAATAAGAAAGAGTCAGATGTTAAAATGCCGAGAAATACTGGTTGTTGTTATTTTTTTTTTTTCTCTTTTTCTGTGTTTTTAGTTTAATATATATTTAAAGAAAAAAAAAATTAAACTTTTAATTTTTTTTACAAGTAACTTGAGAATTTCAAGGTGTTGGAATTTTTGTCCTGGGGTAATAGACCTTGATTATTTATTCGATGTCAAAGAAAAGAAATGATTAGTATCAGTCAAAGATAATTAATATCCATATTACGTTAAACGTTTCTTTTTTTTTTTTAATGTTTAATATTGTAAATGTTAATTTTATATATTAGTTTTTTAAAAAAAATTTATTACCAGTAGTTGGGTGTTAATCTTGAGAAAATTGTTTTTTTTTTTTTTAAAAAACAGATGATATATAGTTGAGTATTTATTTAATTACATTTTTTAAAAAATATAATATTATCAGATTAATATGAGGTTTTATATTTTGAATTGATGATAAAGAAAATAAAAAAATTCTATTCACTGAAATAAAAAAAAAAAAAATGTTTTTACAAATTGAAAAAAAAAAATATTCTTTGTTTTTAAAAAAAATATAAAAAATTATTTTTTAATTAATATCTCACATGTCTATTTGATAAAAATAGTGAAAAAAAAAATTTTACTCCATTTGAATATATAGAATAAAATATTTTTTAATTTAAAAAAAAAAAAAAAAAATTCGTTATTCAACATTTGTTTTTTTCCAATCATGGAAATTTTTTTTTGTTCCCTTTACATACATGAAAAATATTTAAATACAAAATTGTTATCATTATCTACCTTGTGCAATGAATAAAAAAAATATTTTTTTACTTGGCTTACATATTATTTTGATATACATAAAAAATTTTTTGTTGAGAATCCAACAAAAGTTTTGTTTATCTTTTGTTAATATTTTCATTTTTAAATTTTCATCTATCCCTATTTGTATCTCTAATTACTTACAAAAAAAAAATAAAAACTATCCTGCAATTTTGCATCAAGTATATATATAAGTAATGAGTTTGATATTTTTTAATTTACAACATGTTATACTCATTTGCCTAATTACGCCAATAACTATAAGCCAACATTCTCGTTGCAATAAATGTAAACTTAATATTTTTTCTTTCAATTATTTATTTTCAACTTCTAAGAGTGTAACTAAAGTAAAATAGTACATACTTGAAGACGATAAATGCAAGTAACACGTATACTTCTCGTAGAAATAAATAAAAAAAATTAAAATTTTATATGAATAAATATATAAAATAAATAAGGTTGTTGAAACTCCTTAATACCTACAAAACTCGTCATTAACATTGACCCTAGAGTTTTATTTCTTTACAAATAATAATAATAATAAATATTTAAAAAAAAAAATATAATGTTAACCCTCGTATAAATATATTTTTTTTTTTGCTTACAAACATTAACACTCGCCAACTCTCAAGTCTCGTTGCTCTTTTAATTTTACTTTTATTGCACTTTTTTCAATTTATTTTTTTCTTATTCTTCACAAGCATAAATGCAGTTTAATGAGACGATTAATCGACTCATTCCTACTATGTTGCGATTACATTCGTAAATTTATAATAATGTTAAATTCTTACAAAAGCTCTCATTATGCTACTACTGTTATTATTATTTCTACGATTCAAAGAAAAAAAAATTAAGAAAAAGATTTTACACACAAGTATTATAATTTATAATTTTTCTTTTCTTTTTGAAGGATGTATTAAAAAAATGTATATAATATTTTCTTTATATTTATAATAGTCGGTCAGGTTTGAATTGAGTGAAAACGACGCTGACAAATTGATAGATCGTATCTACGTGACTTGAACTCATTGGTTATAGATATACACTTGTTTTTTTTATTTTTTTTCTACCTATTCAATTTTATAGGTACGTGATAAAAATTCATAAATATCACACTGTATATGAGAAAAACTCCTGACCCACGACAATTTTCCAGACACAAAAGAATAAAAAAATAAAAAAAATGAACTTCAATTTATTATTTCAATTGATTTTCAATTAATTCAGCTAACAAGTTAATATTTTGTATAATTAATTATAAAATAATTTTTATAAATTAATAAATTTACAATAAAAAAATATACTGACAATTTGATATAGTAGTGTAATTAAATTTTCAATAATTTAAATGATAAATGGAGATATTGATAAAAACAAAGAAGTGTTAATTTTTAAATAAACAAATAAATAATTTTATGACTCAATGAGGAATAAAGTAAAAGATCAAAAATAAATAAATAAATAAATGAATAAAAAAAAAGACAAAAATGAACGATGCATCACGATGTGAACACATTAACGTGTAAACTGTTAACGTGTGATTTTCAACGAAGCTTTTCTTCATCTTCACACATTATTCGCCGACTCGTGTCCTCTATCACACTGATGATGCCTTTTACTTTGCTTTACAAGCACGTGTATATATATATGTGTTGATTTTATAAAACCACTTGAACATGTGACTACGAAAAAATAAAAAAATAAATATATACGAATGCAGCATTGGTGCTTGACGATCAAACGCTAAACATTGGGCGTCATGTCGTCGGAGATTGTGTTCTTTGATCGCTAAAGTTCATTCAACGAAGGCCAAGTGATTTTCTTCCGCTTTTTATTTTTTTTCTTTATATATATATTTTTATAATTTTTAAGTGTTACATTTTTTTTTTAAATCATTTCTTTTTCATCTTTAATTATTCAATATAATTGTTATATTATTAAATACTCCTGAAACAGGGAAACCTGATCTGTTTTGGATCAGGATCAGACGTCAAATAGAGGAACCTAAAAATTTTTTCATTCGAAAAAAGAGAGTGCATATGTAAATAGATGAAGTGGCCCATTCAAAATTATTCATATAAAAATAAAATAATAGAGAATCATGTCCTGCACTTCTGAAAACCATTGGAACACCCATAATATTTTTTAGTTATCATTATTTAGAATAATTCGAATAATTATTATTTATAATTAATGTTTGTGAATAAAATAAATATGTATATTAATTATTATTTTCAATCAAAATGTAATGTATATATATATGTAGCTTTTGTTTCTTTACAAAGGCATATTATTATTTGTATATTTACATAAGCATCATCAAGCTACATCAGAGACATTTCAAAGGTTTATATATATGAAAATATGAGGGAAAAGAGACGGGTTATAAAGATATATAGCAAGAGAGAATATGAAACAGCCCGATTATACTTGGTGATCATATCGTTCGCATATTGACAAACAGTACAGAAGGATAATCGTCCCCTATTTCAACTGACGTTATGCCTAGTCCGTACAATATATATGTATATATAGATATTTTTATCCCTTTTGATACATCTATCTGTTAGTGATACATATATATTGCATACAATAATATGCCTTGTTGAATACGTATATATGTATATTGGTTGTTATATGTATATACTCTTTTCTGTATTAACTCGTGCATCAGTGCACATTGCCCGCCCACAATCCATCCCACAATACACCGCTAATTCCCATAAAGCACCCTGGGGGGAATGATACGCAAATGGACAAACGAACAGCAAGTACAAACAGTGCGGTGTGTCCAACTCAACCAATCCAACCATACATTCACCACATTCATCCTTGCTTTTTCTCTTTTGTCCTTATTTATCACATTCAGCTATGTATGTATAACAATTCTCGTTATACACGGATATCCTATTCAATCAAATTCTCCATACACAACAAATCTCCCACTACACATTTCTTTGCAATAAAATTTTTCAAACTGTTATCATTATTGTTTTTTAATTTTTTTTTAAATTGCTTTTTTTTTTTTTGTTTTGTTGGAAAAATAATTATTTTATTGCGTGGAATATTTGTGTTGTTATTTTTAAAAAAATTTTCTCTTTATATTGTTTGGTTTTTTTGCTCCGAAAATGATATTCCTGGGTGAAAATTCTGATCAGGTTTTGATCTGGAGTAGATCAGGGAGCCTGATTTCAAATTTGATTTGGATCAGGAAGCCTGATCTGAACCAAAACTGATTAGTAATCAGTGATTACGAAAAATTATTAAAAATAATTTTTTTACTCTTTTATTAAATTACCAATCGAATTACAAAACTATTGAATTAATTATTTTGACATTTTGTTTTCCCACTAACAATAATAATAATAATAAATTAATAATAATATAATTTAATGAAAATAATGATAAAAAATATAAGTTGATCAGGCTGTCTATGTTTAATATATCTTAAGGTATATACTTAATAGCATCCTGGACAAGTGAACTTGAAAAAAAACACACGTTTTGACTTATACGTATATCCTGATAGGTTCTCGATCAGGATTGGATCTGGCAAGCCTATTCAGGATTTGTTGGGGTATACCTGATCCTATCCTGAACACGACAACTTAGTATAAAATATAAATTTTTTTAAATAATTTATTTTGATAATATTCTGGTCAGGATTGGATCAGGTAAACCCTATTCAGGTTCAGTTAAAGCATCATGATCTAGTCAGGATCGGGATTCTATCAGGTTGCCTGATCAGGATTGGAGATCAAATAGGAATACCCTGAACATATTTCCATTTGGGTTAATTGTATAAAAAGTAAAAATAGATCAAAATTTAGCAAAAGAAAATCCGTCAAGTAGTGAAGGTTTAATTATCGTCAGACAAATTTAAATGATATTTTGTCAGGCGGTGTCAATATTCATTGTTTTACAGATATATAACATATATTTTATAATCAGAATTTTAATAGCTATCTTTTCAAGTTCGATAATTGTTGTATATGATAAAATATTAATAGTATTTTTTTTTTTTCAAGAATGTCTGGGTTGTCTAATAATAAGTTTTGATGACTTTATACTCAATTATTCAGTATACATTTATAAATCATATGATGAAAATATAAATATAGCATTTAGACTATCTTGTTTTGATGATAATCAATTAAAATATTAAATTTAACAACACAAACTGTCAAAGTTGAACAATGTTAAATTCCCATTGAGACTCAAATTTTTAATTTTAAATAAAAATATATATTTTAAATGAGCAAAAGCTCTGTTTATATTAATGGTATCAAAAAAAAAAAAAAAAAAAAAACTAGAAATATACCATAGATTATTTGAAATAATAATTCAATACTATTTCAAAGTTTGCTACGAGTAGTTAAATTTTTCAATTTAAAGTTAAAAAAAATGCTTGTTCTTAGTAGCCTCACGTTAAATATCACATGCCAATTTTTGATGATCAATATTTTTTCAAAACGATGGAAAAACTATATTGAAAGTTACACAAAAAAGTGCAGTTTTAATCCATATCAAACAAAAATATTTTATATCAAAATTTGTTTAAATACCCCAGCATCAAACCACATTAAGACATAAAAATTTCTCCAAGAATTATTTGTAATTACACGTTATGAAATGAATCACATAATGTTTACTGATTGAATATATTATAACACAATATATTCCATATTGAAATTGAAATTTTCATGGTATTTTATATGTATAATAATAATTCCTAGAATTGTTAGATTTATTCAGCCTGAAAATTTGTTGATTTTCTCATGAATTCAATGTTGAATTTGTATAAATAATATTGCAAGTTATATTTGCATTTTATACTTTTTCCATTTCAATATACATTCATCATGAATTTTTCAAATATTTAATTAACTATTATTACATATAAACAAAACATAAAAATTCAGATGAAAATATTGCATTTTTTTTTATTTTCAGAATTTATAACTATATATATAAATTTATTTAATTATTAGTTCAATTTTTTTTTTTATTATTTTTATTTTAAATGAAAAATAATGAGATGAGAAATTTTAATGACCCTGGGTGCGTGAAAACGGTTTACGCCTTCTCATGTCACGCGAGCATGCACGATGGGCGTGGTGGTAATAAGTAAGAAACATATCGCAGGAATGCTGCAGGTGGTATATATATATACGATTATGATCCTTGATAAATATCAAAACAAAGAATACAACAGGTCAATTGCTATCACCACCGCAAATTAAAATAACAATAAAAAAAAAAATGAATAAATAAAACACGTAAATACATATATTTATGAATTGCAATTAAGTACAGTGATTAGCTTTTTTCATTTTCTTGTAGCTAGGGAAAAAAATATATAGCTAGAGAAAAAAGTAGCAAAGAAGAAATGTAGCAAGTTTGTATCCAAGAAAAATCTATTGTTTATCAAAAAAAAATCACATTACCATTACCAAAAAAAAAAAACTGTGACATTTCTTTCGACATTTCTAATATAAAAAATGATTTTAAAATTTCGTATATTTTTATGAAACAATCTACACATAACTCACAATCCATAAAACTAATTATCAGTTAAAAAAATAATCCAACTATCAATCAATAAAATTTTTTCAATCAACATGTACAAAGACCAATTTATAAATATACGCGTATAAAAATAATTAGCACAAGCATTGTAGAGAAAGTTGAAACATATTATATTTGTATTGAGATATATATATATATATATATTTATTTATATTTATGTGAAATAAAGCAGCAATGGTGAATTGCGTGTTTTGCTCAGTGTCGTATAACAGGTGGAATGAGGTGTGCGAGTAGGACAGTCAAAGTGAGTTGGATGTGCGCAAGTGACTGGATGAGTAAAGAGGAGGGATTGTTACTTTATAAAAGGAGAGGAATCTGGGGGGGAAATATAAGGGGGGTAAGGTTTATTTCCCCCACTTGATAAATTTGTTACTTTGCAATGCTTTGCAATACGACTAACTTGAGTTTGAACATTACTATACGCCCTCTGTTGCGCGCTACCAGATAGGAGGAGTACAACAAGAACGCCTTTCCCTTTCCATTTACTCAAATTTTTTGTATTTTTTTTACCACCCTAAATTTTCTCTCCCTCCCCCTCAATTGCTTTTATGTTTTTCTTCTTACCCATCAGTCTTTCACCACCCATCATCTACCCTGGAAATTTTTTTTTTTTTTTTTTTTATTTTCAAAAAATATACCTTGAGTCTTTTTTTTTTTTTATTCTCTATGTTTCTTCTTTCACTTTATTTAGTTTCCTTATTTTTTATTATTTTTGTATTTTATTTATTTTCTTTATTTTTATTTTCTTCATTTCATTTACTTTCACGTCTTTTTGAGGCTTCCGTACCACTTCCGGCAGTCTCATATGTATGTGTATTGGGATGCTGAGTAAAACTGAATTGACTTCTGGTTTTTTTTTTTATATATATTTTTCTTTCTTGCTTTTTAGTATTGAAGTTTTAATGTTTTTTCTTTTACCATTTCCGACACATACGCGATTCAACACTGATTTACTGATGTTCGATAATGCAAACGTGGAAGTTCACTTGGCCAATGGATTTCCTGTGTGCTCGTATTCTTGAGGGGCCGGAGGGCAATAAAATAGCAAAACCACATCAAAAGATTTTTTTTTTTTTTTACTTTATTTTAAACTCTACAAAATTTCAATTGAAATGATTTCATCTATAAGATTTGTATATTTTTTTTTCTAACAATTTAATGTTTATTATTTTTATTTCATCACAATATCATGTTTTAAAAAATTATAAATTGACATAGCTAATTGTTTCTTGACATGTACCATCAATTTTTTTGAAAAAAAAAAATTCAAAGGTTTATAATTGTATATACTCTTTATGTAATGTATATATAATGTAAAAAAGACAAAGAAAAAAAAATGAAAAAAAGCTTGCACGCATCACTTGTATGTTTGCATAAATACGTTCGAAGAATTTTGTGTTGATGGCAAAAGAGAAAAAAAAAAAGAGAGAGAGGAAGACAATATATATTGGCAACGTAATAACGGTCATACATAAACTGACATTATCTGCACGCGCACACGCATTTTTGCGGTTTATAAAACGCGTGACCTCGCCCCAGCATCTTTTTTTATTTTTAGTGATCCAGAGTGAACTGTTTTTGTTCTTTTTACATCTGTCGTTATTTAATAGTTTATTTAATAATTCTTAAATCAAATGTAAAATTTTTTATTGATTATTTTTCAATCATTCTAACAATAGATTAATCGATTTACCGATTTTTTCAATACAATAGATTTGATACGGAAAAATATTTCAAAATGTTAAGTTTTATTTTACTTAATTGTTTATTTATTTATTTATCCAATTATTTATTTTCTTACATTCATATTTGTAGAGAAAAAAGTGGTTAATATGGATATTTTTTTTTACAAATTTATGTAAATTTACTTTAAATAAAATGTAAGTATATATTTATTTAAAATTTAATTTATATAGAGTTAATTAATATTTATTAAAAAAAGGTTAATAACCGTAAATGGTGAGAAATACAAAAACAGGATTATGATTTATTTTAATTACTTTAATTTTATTTTAGATTTAATTTATTTTAAATAGAAAAAAAATAAATAAAAATAAAATCATGTATTTTTTTTTTTTTTTTTGGTATTTAATTTTTACTTTTCCTGGTTTTTTTTTTGTTTAGTAAATATTCAATATAATTATTTGTATATGTATGCAAAAATTAAGTAGTGCATAAGTATAATTTTTTTAAATATATCGTTATTATTAAAATAAATATGAAAAATTTTATTTTTCAAAAGTTTATTTATTTTATTTATCACATCACAGTTATTTATCTTTGCGTGTGAATGATTCAATCATCAACAAATATATCAAGATAAAAGTTTAGTGTGTATATTTAAAAATAACAAAATGATTTATTTCGTTTTTTAAAATATAAAAAGAACAAAAAATTTATTGTTACTGTTTTTTTTTTTTTTTTTTGTATTTATAATTTATCCATACAAGAAAAAAATTTACTGGAGCCCATTATTATTAACTTTTGCTTGTGCAACCTGGATATTTTTAGGTAATAACATATAAGACAAAATTCAGTATAATGAATTTAAATTTACTGTCAGTTAAACAGCAGTCAATGCATACTTATAATAATAATAAAAAAAAAAAACAAAAAACAAGTAAGAAAATTGCATGATATTTTGAAAGAAAAAAAAAAAAATTTATTCAACTTTTATAATGCGTGTGTCTTTATGTATTTCTTGGCAAAATAATAATAAAAAAAATTAAATGGGCTATAAATCAACGGGGCCTAAAATTGACTCAGATCAATAAATACTAAAAGTGTATATATTTAGTTGATACAACCAAACAGTTAGGGTCCTCGTTATGTGTTATCTCACCGGTATTATACGATCTAGTGTGATATTTTAAACAACGCGACAAACCAGACGGACTCACCAATTTTATTTCTTTATTTTTCATCTTTATTTCTAGCTTTAATAACTTTAAGATAAATATATTCCTTTTTTCTGGTTCCTGGTGTGTTGTTATTGTCTTTTTTTAATTTTATTTTATATCATGTTACAGAATTATATTTGCATATATTAGAAAAAATAAATAATTTTTTAAAATTTTATTCTTTATATATAAATTTAAATTTATAGTAATGGTACAATAATTACTATCATATTAAATCAGAAAATTTATAAAAGTCAATAAGACATTTACTTGGTTCCAAAAAGGATTTCACCAATTTCAAATAATTTTTGATATGTTGGTATTTTTATTTAAATTTGTCGAGCTATAATGGGTGATGGCATTGTTAAAAAATTCTTTGTCAAAGTTTACAAACGATTTAACGAATGATCCACCGAAAAAAATAATAGTTTATAAAATGATTAACTAACCTTATTTGTATCTTGTTGTTGAAGCAATTGTTCCCTAAGGAACTGCAATTGTAATATCATTTCCGAGAGTCGTCTCTCTTTTTCAGCAAAACTTTCGGCGCAAAGGACCCTGTGTAGGGCCGCAGCACCGTCTTGATTACCTTCCGTGTTCGTTAATCTTCCGTTGCCGGGTGGTGATGGTGCCAGACTATTTGATAAGCTGCTATTTCCACTACTGAAATCAATTTTTCAAAATATAAATAAATTTAAATTTTAACAGTTAAAATTATCTTTACATACATATAGATGATTGAAAAAGCTTTTGTCAACTATAAAAAAAATAAAGCAAAAAAAAACATTACTATTCCTAGTAGAATAGTATATAAAGTTGGTCGATAGACACAGGGTTGGCCAAGAAGACTGGGGGGTGAATTGGAGGTCAAGCTGAGTTTGTGAATAATAAAAAAGGTCGCGGCCGCGCAATCTCTGCAGCATATTTACACCAGTGATGGCTCCCTGGATATTTTAACCACCCTTTTCTACCACCCTTCAATGTTACTCTTTTCTTTCTAATTGTTATCTTTCTTTTATTTTTTTTACTTTGAAAAAAAATTGAAAAAAAAAACATTTTGTACTCTACTGCTAGTCTTCTTTTACATCAGAAATAAAAAGATACGAAACACACGAATAAGTTATACTGAGTAACTATTATATGACAACACACACACATACACAATTTTAATGTAAATGTGACCTGAGAGTTTTTTTATTTTTTTTTATTTTGCAAGTCTTTCATCGTTGTCGTCACTATCATAAAACTCTTTATTATAAAAAAAATGTCACATTTAAATAATACGGGTCAAAATGAGAAACAGTGTATCTACATATTGAAATATAAATATATACAACTGTATTAAATATTAATAATATTTAAATTAATTTTTAATCATTTAATTTGTCAAATAACAATAATGGATTTGTGTATTAAAACTAATATTATCGTGTTAAATAATGACACTATAATTATATGATAATTGTTGGCTTGTAAAATAGTTTTGCAGATATATAAGCTCTTTAATAAATAAATATAATTATGATCGGTTGTAAGATAATACCTTTTTCTTAAAACTCAAGAATGAAAATATTGCAACTCATATATTTTCAAGGATAATAATTAATGCAAAAGTGGATAATTATTATTATCATTATTTAAAAGACAAAAAAAAATGATAAAACTTAATGATCATTAGCAAAGAATGTATATCGAATAAAAGCCCATGACTGTAAAGTGGATGCATTTGTATTTTTTTTAGGCCTGATAAAATCAATGATAAAAAGAATGAAAAATAAATTTAAAAAAATAATAACAAAAAGCTGTGTGTATGTATTTTTTTTTTTCCTTTTTTTTTGTGTCTAGCGATCTCTATACTTTTGCGAATGCTATAACAAAAAGTCTATTATTCTAAAAATTTTTTATTTTTTTTTTTTTCAATTTATATACTGCTGATGAAATTCAAGAGCTTATTACTCACAAGACGATGCATGTAAAAAAAAAAAAAAAGGAATTTTTAAACTCTTCTGAGATCTTGCTTTTTTTATTATAAAATAAATACATATGAACATAATGCAACTTTGTATGATTTAATTCATATTGTGCTACTTTTCTCATCAAGAGATTTCTTTCATTTCATTTGAATAAAAAAAATAAAATAATAATTTATATATTTTCCATTATGATTACAATGATATATATAAAATAAATGAGTTGTTAATTTTTATGATATTATTTGTAATATATTTTATTATTTAATGTGTCATCTATGACTATAGTAATTTACCACGGGGCAGGTACAAAACTCTTGAAAATTTGTGTATTATATTTTTAGATTTAAATTCTTATTTTTGATGATAGAGTGGGAATGATATATTTTATTTTAAATGACATTATGTTGAACAATTTCCAGAATACATTTTTGCTAACTAAAATTATTATGTATATATGTATTAATGTGTAAGTGTATATAAAATATGTTGTGTGATACTGAGTTGAGTTGGGATGTTGTCAACGGAAAAGCCATTTTATGCTGAGACTTTGACAGAGTGCTGCATGAAAATTTTTTTCATTCTAGTCTTGGTGGATTATAGTTTATATTTATTTTTTTCTTTACTTAAATTGAAAAAGTCCTGGCATTGAAATTGAACTAAATTTTATTGATAATTTTTGCTGAAATATTTATATCTGTTATTATTATTATTAATGATTTAAATAATCGATAAACTAATTTATTATTTTAAATATTCCTTTTCAATTTTAAAACCAGATGAAAAATTATTAAATTAAATTTCCAATTACCAAATGCATCATGAAAATTCTCCTATTTGAAAAAAAATAATAATATAAGTCTACAAAAAATTTTAACAGTTTAAAATAACACTATCATTTAACGTCACAATTTTAAACAAAGACACGTTCTTGGCTAAAAATAATCTTCATCAAAGTAAAACAAACAAAAAAAAAGGACCAAATAATAATAAAAGAAAAAACAAATAAACTATCAATCGAATTTTTAAGTAAATATTAAATAAAACAATTTTTAGATATCATCAAAAAATATCTACAATTCTTATCAGTACGTCTGGTGATAATCTGCAAACCAAATCCAGCAGGCCCCTTGTCGCCCTTAATAAAACAAACTAAACAAGCTTTTAAAAAAATAAAAATAAAAAAAATTATCAACTTTTCATTCAAAGATCTATTTCCTCAGGTTATTTTTTTTTCATTGTTTATATATTTATATTTTTTTTTTCTATACTATTATAAACTGACCTATGTGTATTGTGATTGGTTGAATTTGAAGATAATGAAGTTGGTGGTGGTTGTGATGTTGGTGGTGTACTTCTGTTGTCATCTTGCAATGATAAAGATCCACTATTCATTTTACAAGTAAGTCTCTTTAATACGTCATCCATGGATCTTTTACTACCAGCTGCTGCAGGAATTCCACCGTTGTTTATATTATTGTTATTATTATTATTATGTGTTACAGTATTATTATTGTTATTATGATAATTTTGTTGTAAATGATTGTAGTACTGATCATTTAGTGATTGTATTACTGGTGGTGGTGAACCACAATCTGATAAACTTGCTAATTGTTCTTGTCCAATTAAATTTGTTGCGTTGTTATGATTATTATTATGATGATGATATTGATGACTATTATTGTTGTTATTATTATTATTACTACTACTATTATTATTATTGTTAATATTATTATTATTATTATGTGAATAGTTATTATTTTGTAAATTTGATTGTTGATAATTTTGATTTGTTGTCTCTTGTATATTTTGATGATAATGAAGCCTCTGTCGCTTGGCTGATGGTGGTGAATTTGGTGATATTGATAATGGTGAATCTTGATATTCTGGTTCACTCGTTGTTTCTGGTGATGAACAAACTGATGATTCACAATCACCACCACTTATTGTTAATCTTTGATTTGAATAACAATTATCTTGTAGACGTTCAGTAATATCTTCAATTGGTATTCTATTGTCAATTAAATTACCAATTGGTGGTAATTCATTAATATCCGTAATTGACGTTGTATCTTCTTCTTCTTCAGCACCCGTCAATGTTACCGCACCGCCCCCGCCCTCCGATAGCTTCGTTGGTGGCGATTTCCTCTTAGAGGACATCCTTAGTCTGCAACACAAGCGCAAACGACAGAGGCTGAGTTTTTTGTTTTTTTTAATCCAAAATTTCATTTTTTTGATGTTTATCTAATTTATTATTTATTCATTTATATATATATATATTTTTTTTTTATTTTAATCTAATTTATTAACAATAAAATTCGTTCAATAATCAGTGGAATTTTTAGAAAGTTTTTTTTTAATTAAAAAAAATTAATGTATTATTTAATATAAGGTGGTATAAAGAAAAATAGTTTATTTTAAACAATTTATATTTATAATTGAGAAGGAAAAAAAGTATTTTAATTTTTTATATATCAACATGTCAACATAGTTTTTTTTTATTTGGATAAATACATGCGGTTATTAATAAATCGATGTGACCCAATCTGTTGAAGGAAATTGAGATGTGATATTGTCATGGCTCAGTGAATATTCAATGGTCACTCCTTAAAGATTTATATTATAAATACACAAACATATAGTGATATATGTGAACCCGTAAAATTTATATATATATATTGACTCGATGTTTGAAGTAAATCATGAAATACATTTGCTTTTTGAACATAAAATCTTTGGTACTAATTTGCTAGTTTTCAAGTTAGTGTTGATCCATTAATTTCCGTTTTACAAATTACTATATCTAAATTGTGCAATTAGTTTTAATTAATTGTAAGAAAATCCAAAAATATATATGAATTTAAATATTTTTCAATGTATATATTTGCCCTCATGAACCTAACACGCGAAAATCATGTATAAAAATTGAAGAAAAAAATACTCAGAAGCATTTTAATTTGTACCCGAAAATTTAAAGGGTTGAGAGTGACTTTTTTGATTTTAAAATTGCTTAAAACAATTAATTTCTGTTAATAAATTAATAAATATTAATTTAACATTGTTTTTTAATTTGTATTTTTATTTTTTATTGAAACAAAAAAAGTGTATAAAAATATCAAATTATAGTATTTTAGGAAAATGTTAAATTTCTCTTTAAAAATCTTTAAGAAAATTAACATTTAAAATTCCGTTTTGTAAATAAATAATAACTGTATTTTGTGCCTCTTTCAATTTTATTGTATTAGAAATTTATTATATTTTTTTTTTGTATACATTATATTAATAGTCAGACCCCTACATATTTATAATTCAACGACTTTCAAAGTAACGATAATTTTTAATATTTGAAATACATATAATAAAATTTTTTTTAAATATTTTGTTGTTTTTGTTATATATAGTATTTAGTTTATTATTACATAATAAAAGTCGTAGTAGATTGACTGTTATCATTTGACTGATGTATATATAAATGATAATTGTGTTGAAAATTTTGTAATGATCTTTAAACTGATGTTTGATTGAGAGTGTACATAATCATATTAAATGTGTCTATGTATTAATGAACTCTTTGCAATCGTAACTTGGTATTTTCATGTATTATGCGTACATATATTTTTTTAATTATTATCATAAACTTATCGCCGAGTGTGTAAGGTCAATAAGGTCGTCATCTCATCGTCTCGAGTTTTGTTTAAATACATATTTGGGATTTTGATATATACATAAACTTTTTTTTATGAAATGATTTTTCATATGATAATAAAATTTTTTAAATTCAAAGAAGCTTTAAGCAATTTTTTTTTTTTTTTCAATTTTGAAATTTTTATTAACTAATTACACTTGATATCATTTCCATACAATGTATACAAAATTATGTGATGACATGAGTACGTTTATATAATATGATAATGACGCTTTGATATTGTATGATTTTTTTTTTAATCCAATAATTATTTCATCATGAGGATATCTTTATTTTATTTTTTTATGATTACTATTGTAAGAAAAAAAACTTGTAAAAATAAAAAATAATAAAATAAATTTTTAGATTACAATAACAGAATTTAAAAAATATTTTTAAAAGACATTACCAGATGCCAATCTAGGGTGAAGACTCACCATGTAATTTGAGTCAACAGAAAATACAAACACAGACGAAAAACAAAATAATGAAAATTCAAGATTATTTTCCTTTCAATTAAATTACTATAGTAACTCTATATAAATGTATTTTTAAAATTTTTGTTTTGATAATTAATTTATATTTAGCTTTATAGTTCATTTAACTTTTAATATTTAATTTTTTTCAATAGTATTTTCTTTTGTATATATATTGTGGTTTTTGCGTGTGTAAAAATTATGATTTATTAAAAATTACTTAATAAAATGACTTGCAAGACAAGATATATATGTGTGTATGAATTCACAACGGCTTATCTCCATTCATTCGGTTGAGGCTTATTCATTGATGAACGGGAACAACGGCGTGTTGTTAAAAGTCTGACCATCTCCCTTCCTCTACCTCGATCTGTATGATTTTTTTTTTTTTTGCTATCTCTGTACGAAAGGCGTCTCGTATATGATACTTCTTGCTTTCTCAGACTCAATTCAAAATACATTAAATGTATATAAAAAAAAAAAAAAAAAAGAACAAGGCTAAATCGTATCGTTTACCGTTCAAAGAATAAAGCAACATTGTTCGTAATATTTATTCTTAAAAAAAAAATTCAAAAAACAGAGTAATACAAAAAAAAAAAAAAATTATCTAAATAATAATAACAATGATAAATTGTCTGTGTCGAATTACGAAAGCAGAGAAGATTCTTACGAGAGAATAAAATTGAGTAAAAAAAAATAATTATTAATTGTATATTATGAAATTACAAATTTATGTTTATTTGTATTATGTTCATTCAGAGATGGTTTTTTTTTTTGATTCTTTGAAAAGAAAATAATAATGTAATTGGAAATGTACGTAATGTGCCAAAGTATTATTTAAAATTTTTTTTTTTTATCAGTGAAAGGTCGTACATCCCAGTTAACTCACATGTGATAAAATGTATCATTGAGAAAAATATTATAATGGCTATATGTATATTAGAGGCACTGTATTATCTCAGTGATGGTTTTAATCCAGATTAAAATTATTAAATTTGTCTTACAATTACTATACGTCAGTTTGATAAATGCATATAATTATATTTACACAAAGAGTATCATTGAAATGAATTTAATTGAATTTTATAACAATTTTTTTAAATTTTTTATCCAGAGATGAATTGTTATTTTATTTTTTTCGAGGTATATGTATTTTTATATAGGGTTTAAATTTAAACTGTCAATTTATTTGGAGTTTATTTTTTAGATAAAATGAATTTATTTTTGTTTGTTTTTAATTTTTAATAATTGTTGTATGAAATATGAAAATTTTTATCGTAAAAACAAAGTTTAAAATATCTTGAAAGAGTGATTTGATTGACCTTTAGATTAAAGCTTATTCAAAAGTATGTATTTTTATATTGTTACTCCGAAAAAACACTTGAATATATTTGGAGTGAACTGACAGCAAAAGTTTATTGATAATTTTTGTTTTTTTTTTCAAAACAATCTACAGTTTTTTGAAGATAAAATTTCAAATTAGCTCATCAGTATTGAAGAGTTATCAGCAAAAAAACATTGATTGTTTTTTTTGGTATTTCATAATTTTATTTGTAAAAAACAAACTTTAAATAATTCAATTATAATCATATTTCAAAAAAATATATTTATTTTTAAATATGACCTAATTTTACATAAATTCATAATTGATTCATGGTATCAACTATTTACAATGTTTTTATATACCAAACGAATTTTAAAAATTTTTATCAAACACTAGTTTATTTTTAAATTAGTAAATTTAATAGTCATGTGACTTGAGAAGTAGATGATTTAAAAAACAATTTACAAATCTGTTATTTCTTTTTAAAAAATCATAAATAAAAATTAACCAGGTTCATAAAAACTCCAAAACTTTTGACACTATGACAATCAATTTCAAACCCGAATCTTAAAAATTTTTTGTTACTTTTTTATCTGTATATTTTTCAAATTTTAACTAAAAATCTATTTAAAATTTCAAGTTATTATTGGTATTTATTTTATTTTTCTTTTATTCCGTTATTCATCTTGTGTGTTTTATCCCGTCGAGTATTATACAAACGAAAGTCGTAAGCTTTTGGTTCTTGACTTTCTATTAGTAGCACAATGGGAATATGTTGTTTTTTTTTTTTTTCTATTTTATTTTTTTAATTTAGTTTTATTTTTCGTTGGCATCTGTTTGGGCTCAAGTAGCACCACAGCTCAAGTTTGTAAAAGAACCACTGTTAAACAAGGGGTCTCAGAGACGAAGAGGGTATATATTTTTTAAACACAAAATACACGTATATATACAAAAATTTCATCACAACGATTTCCGTCATATTTTTCAACCATGGGAAGATATTAAATTTAAATTTTTTTCTATATATAAATATTTTTTTTTTTTGTTTCTCTAGTCTTTATTATATTCATATTATTATTATTTTTTTTTTTTCAAAGAAAAAAAGCATATGACAAGTGCAAAAGAAGAAAGCTCAGTGAGTATATGTTGCAAAGTCATATCGTTAGTATTTTTTTCATAGAAGCGACGCACGGAATATGCTCTCGCAATAATAGAGTCCCAGTCATAAAGTCACTTCTTTTGATGCTACCTCGACCGATCTCTGTTTATGTATAAAATAAAAAAACATAAACCACACCCACATTCAAATTTTTTATTCACGTATTTTTTATATTTTCAAATTTTAAGCCACAAAAAAAAATGTAACTCTTTTTATTATTTTCATTTGAATTTTTTCATAATTTTTTAAAAATCATATAGCTTTCAAATTAATAGATGTAGACACTACTAAGTTGATTTAAAAAAAGCATCTTTTTAATATCTACAAAATCATATAAATTTATTTTTTTTTTCAAATAATTATTTGAGTCTTAGATTGACACAAAAATGATATAATCTTTGAACCAGAAAAAACTGGAAAACAGAGACCTGCAAGGTTGGTTACTAGAGCATAGAAAATTTAGAAACTTGGAACCGAAATCGAAATGGGCGTTACCGAAATCTCTTTTTTTATTTCGTTCTAAACAAATTAATATTATTTTACCGTTACATATTGAGGGGATGATAAAATTATCAACTTGAAATTTGAGTTTTTTTTAAGATCTTTTTTGAACTAAGTTATTTTTTTTTTATATAAGAAGAGAAACACCCCTCGAAATGAGACAGATATTGATGAATGACTTTAGTCAGAAATTTAGTAAGTTAAATATCAAATTTCTCCAAGTAGATGCTATAATTTTTTAGATACGATAGCAAGACAACAGATGCTAAGTTCAAAAATCACATAAAAAAATAATAAAAAAAAAAAAACATGAAAAATATTTATTATATTAATTGTCTGCTGTCGTATATAAATTATTTATATTTGAGAGGTTCATAAAAAATAAAAATAACATAATCAGAAATATTTAGATATAGGTATAATATTTTTTCTATTGTCGTGTAGTCTTGAAAAGAAAAAAAATTATTTGGATATTTGTACTAACGAGCAAATCGATTAATAAGACCAAAGTGGAGAGATATTAATTTACGCTGCGGGAAATCGCAAAGATGAAATTAATCATTTGCTTGTTTATCACGTGACGAGGGAGTCACACTTTTATTAAGAAAAAAAAAAAAAAATTAAAAATATATACAGAATCGTGACCAAATACGATACATCTTGTCGTCGAAGTCTCTCGGAAAAATTGCTCCTCATTCATTCCGATCGAAAAAAAAGAAAAAAAGGTAAAATATATATACGAAAAAAAAAAAAAAAGAACCACTGGCTATTTATTAAATTCACATATTCTCGTGTATATATGAATACTCGATAATTGTCCATACCTAATCATACAAACATAAAATAAATATATTCATTTTTTAATTTTATTGTATTGTTATTTTAACTGATCAAATAAATTCATGTATTTTAAATATTAATCAATTTTCTCAATTTGATTTGTAGTTTATAATATACCACATAGTGATTTCCGAAACGTGTTAAACATATTGACTGGGCGTATTGCAATTTAAATCTTCTGAAACACGCAAAGCACGTGGCCTTACTGCTCAATCACGTCCCCTGGAATTGCAAAAGGAATTTTTCGTAGCCGACAGAAATATATATACACAAAAAAAAATAAAAAATATACAATGTGTTATTATTATTCTCTTTTGAATTGTATCAAGATGCATTAACAAAGTAATGAATGAGAAAAATCATGACGAAATATGATGATATAATAATCGAAAAGTTAGTCACTGCTGCTAAATCTGCTCGATCAATTTTTATATCAATTAATTTCTCAATTTAATTTAGGAATCATTAGAAACTGTATTGGAAATCTTGGAAATCACTGCTGAGAGCATAGAGTGTATATACTTTTTATCAATGAGCAGTCTTATTTATATCAATTTATTTCCAAGCCAAACAAAATGTAGTCATCATCAGAGCAAAATAATTTGATTATTTTATTTCAAACACTAAAGTCATCTAGAGAAAGTACATTGACTCGACAATATGACTGTTTCTCCATGAAATTTTATAGTTTACTTGACGACAATCTGGTGTCTGCAAGATCTCAAGGAATATTTTTTTAATTTACTTTTTTATACTGTAATGTTCATCTGTGTATTTCTAATTTCAAATAAAATATTTACAAGTCAAAAATTAGTTAAAAAAAACACAATTGCTCTTTTTTTTCGATTAAATCTAGTGACCAAGTCAAGACGATTCACACGAAATCACAGAGAATCACCATTCATCACCGAAAACCATTGGAATTCTTTAAAAATTTTTGAAAATTTTGAATCATTTGGACAGTGACTAACCCCCCTTGATAATAATAGTAAAGAAAAATTACAACTGTGTGTGAATGCCTGAAGATAATCAAGAAAATAAAATGAATGTAAAAAGACGATGAGTAAGATAGTTAAAAAAAAAAAGGGAACTAAACCTCGAGAGGGCCTTCTGGCTAAGAATATATAATATATATATTGTGCACATATATGCAAAATATATTTATATATATATTTATATATCTGTATCGGTTTGAAGAATAAGTGGGGCCATGTGTTCAGTGTCAAATTGCTTTGGCTAGTCTCGTATAATCCAACACAATGTAAAATACACATATACATGTCTTCCTTTTATTTCCACTTAAAAACCTTAAATAATTGCCGCTCAGTGTCGTATATGTATTATTCTTTGTACAACAACCAACCAACTCTATATACTCAAATCTTTTGACAATATTCTTTTGTCTAAAATGAAAAAAAAAAAATAAAAAAATACCTTTAAATACAAAAAACAATGGAGAACAAAAGAATTTAAAAGAAAAAAAAAATTAATTTAAAAAATAATCTTAAAAACTATATAGTTAATATGTATATGCATAAATCACATAGATATAATTCAAATATTTTATGGATATAATGTGATTTTCAGATGGGACAGTTCTTTGCCATGGCAATGCCAACGAAAATTAAAAGAAAGATTTTAGTGTCAGGAACAAAGCACTTTGGCATCTGGAACGCGTTAGATTCAAACCATGTGCCTACACAGTTTTAGAGGTTCATCGAAACAGTTTTTTTTTTTTTATTTTTTATTTGTAGCTGTTTTAGAAAAAATAAAAAAAAAAATTGTTTTTTTTAGTCTAGTCCACACACGGGGTTCTGGTGATGCCGGATAGTAGTGGCACCCACGTGCGCAATATCTCTTTTCTACTCTCATCTGGATACGTTATGTTTATGTTGGATATGAGTTTGACTCTGGGATAAAAAAAAATATATATATATAAATATATATTATCTACAGGGAGAACAAAAAAAAAAAAAAAAATGTGGTAGACGATTCGAATAAAACAAGAGGCACATGTAATTCACTGGTGTGTATATTTTATACATTAGAAACTTAGCGGGGTTAACAAAATGCGGTAAAGTCTGTGCTCCGATTATATAGGCACTTAAAAAAAAAAAAAATATGATACATATAATATACCAACACGCAAGTGAATATTTATTTTCAAATAGAAAAAATATCTAATAATAATTATTAGCAAATAAATTAATGTAAAAAAAAAAATTATATATATGAATTGTGAAACCTTCATTTAAAAATGTCAACATTTATTTGTTACTATAATTTTTCTATTTTTTATACTTTTTTTTTTTCTATTGACATCATTTTGTAATTCTCTTTTTTTTTTACCACAGATTAAATGAATAAATTGTTTCCTGATTTATGAGTATGAATAAGTAAATGGAATGATAAACTTAATCAAATAACCTACTATTACGATTCTAGTATTTAAATAGATAAATAAAATAATGAAAAAAAAAAGTTTATAAAAAATAATTAAAAATATGTCATTGTATTTGTCAAGTATCCTTCAATTTTTTTTGTCATTTGATATTGTAATTATAAGTTTGTTCAGGATATTGCATCAATGAACTGAAAAATTTTCTGCAAAAAAAAGTATTTAGAATTTTTTTTTTTTTATGTGTACATGAATGAACTTACTGTACATTGTTTTTAGATTTTTTTTTTTGTTATGTAATTAATGTATTTTTCCAGGTGAATATATGAAATGAAGAAAAAATGTTTAATTATTGTGTAAAATCAAAGGTTAAATATCGCGTTTAATTGGTAAATAAAAAAAGGCATATTAATATAATAATTAAATCATAAAATTGATAAACAATGTGATGAATTTTTTTTGATAAAGCACAATTGTATAATGTAAAAAACATATTGTTGAGATGATTGTGTTGGGTATTGTTGTTTGATTGCTCCATGTCAAAAGAATAATATAAAGTAATTCTAACATTTGTTGTGTTCATGTATATATAGATTATTATATGTTCGTTGTAATTTTCGAATCAGTTGTATTACTCTCTTATATGTACTCATCATCTTGTTTGATAATTTTTATCGGTCAAAATAATACTGTATATTGTGTGCGGTTGTGAATTTATCCACAAAGTACAATTCAAATATTTTCAAAGACATTTTTTTTGTTAGATATAAATTGTTAAAAATTTAGGAAACAATTTGTAATTTTACCAAAAAAGTTTTATAATTTTAAAAGATGAAAATCATTAATTTTTATAATTTTAAAAATTGTTTTTCTTTCAGTACGAAATAAAATAATTATTTGTAAATATTTAGGCTTCTATTGTAAAACTAATTTTGTAATTTTACTGGACTAATTTAGCGGTTTTTTTTGATAGTATTTATATTCTGTTCAAACAATGAAAATATAATTGAAAAAAAAAAAAACAAGACAAATGTTTAAATGGAATTTAAACGTTGACAAAATATAGAAAAACAAAATTTTATAGTTAAAATTTTCACGAGTGTCGTTGAAATGTTAAAAAAAAAATGAATAAAAATAAAAACTACGAGAAAAAAAATGTTGTTTACACTTTTGTTTTTTTTTTTTTTTTGTTGCACATGGTGACTGCCAAATGATTTTACAACCAAAATTACTACATTACTCACCATGGACCACAAACAAAGACTAATTATGCGAAAATTTGATAGAAATATAAAGAAGATTTGATATTATTTTTATACACAATAGAAAAATTATTTAATTTTACCATTATACTCCAAAAACATGAAGATAATATTTTGCCAATTATTAATATCAATGACTTTATTTAAAATATCAAATTAAAGTTTATAAAAATAACTAAAAAATATAGAATATTTTAAATTAAAAAAATTAAATTTTGGAGTAAAATTTGTGTTTAAAAATAATAAAAAATATTGGAGTATAATTTAAAAGAAAAAAAATTTTTTTTATAAATTTAATTTAAAAAAGAAATAAAAGAGATAAAAAATAAAATTTATTTTTATATTAAATTAAAATATCTGTGGTTCAAAAAATATATAGTATTTTTAATTGTTGAGTTACGTAATACTGAATTTACAAAACATGTGGCAATGAGTTATCAATCTAAAAGCACTTTGTATAGATTTCTTGTCCATTCTGGCGATTAACAATACATCTACATTTATATATATACACACACAAAACTAATACACTGTGAATTTTACGATTTATTTTAAATTTTTAACGAAGATTATTTGAAATCTCAGCAATATGCTACGAGTTAAAAAGAAGAAGAACAAGAGAAAAAGAAGACACATACGTTCACTCCAGATACAACTAACAGAAAAAAAATTAAAAAATAAACCAGAAAATAAAAGAATTAGAGAATAACATAATGTATGTATCTGTATATGTGTGTTTAAAAAAAGTGTAGGCCGCAGGAGTAAAGTCTCTTGAAGTCATTATTCTTTTTTACGATTCTCGAACTATTTTAAAATACAAAATACACACAGACAAATACACACACTTGTACACTAAAAAGCCCTAAAAAAAAACTGTCGCCATTAAAAGACACACTGTCACAAAAAAAAAAAAAAATTAAAAAAATAACATCTTATATGTATTATTACATTTTTATTCAGATAATTTGTTGAAAAATAAAATTTAGAAAAAAATATATATTCACTATCGTTCGAATAAAAAAAAAAGATGCTTATAGATCTTGAGAAATAAAAAAAAAAAATCATAAAAAAAAGATAGATCGTAGAAATAAGAAATTAAAAAAAAAAAAAAAAAAATACTTTAGATGTCAGATTTTAAAATGGTATTACATTCCTCGTGTGAGGGCCCATAAAAAAAAAAAAGAACGCATGTAGAATAGAACCTGTTCAATATAATTATAACAATAGAATTAAAAGGGGGAAAATATAAAATATATATATATGTATGTATAGTTGTTTTGTCCTATTGTCGGAGAAGAGGATCTAAAAGCAATACGTAATATGATACACACACATATATAAATTTTATAAAAAAATAAAAAAGTAACAGATAAATGAAAGATTTCGACGGTTAGTGGTTTTATTTATTTTGGTAACACATAGTTTATACCATAAAATTCAAAATGTGTTAAATACATGTAACAGTTATAATGACAAAATGAAAAGAAAAAAAAAAAAAAAAAAAAGAAAATTGTAGGGTCACTGGGTCAAATGCATTGCACACGCTTCTCACTTTTTTCTTTTTTTATTTCTGCCCCTGCATTTAACACACAAAATGCCTTTACCCTGAGGCTAAACACATGGGTTTTTTTTTTATATTCAATTCATGCGTGTCTGCCAGTAGTTTTACCACGCACGGACCCATGTAATTACACCCCCATCACATCTCATCCATTTACTCCACATTTACCCCCTATTATTTATCATCCAAAACTACTTGATATCACTTAATTTTCTTCTAAACGATAAGCAATTAAAACGCATTTATTTTTGTCACGATTTAGTCTTAATTTTCATTCTCATTATTTTAATCAATTTATTTTCTTTTAACGAGTTTTTTTTTTTTTTTGGGTATTTAAATCACTCACCTGCCAAGTGTGCTCATATCATTCTGCCTGTTGTACCCTATTATGCTCAATGGCCACTCTGCTATTATTAAATTAATTTTAAAAACTAATAATAATTCATGAAAAATATATAAAATTATCCCACTACACTATAAAATATTCACTTTCATTTTATTATTATTATATTCTTTGGATTTTTTTATAAACTTTGGGTTTTTTTTTTTTTTTTTGGATTTTAATTTGTATCTTTTTTTTTTTTTAACTTTGTTTTATGAGAATTTAAATGCCTGCTGTCACTGGATATTTTATGTATCACTGATTACGATTAAAACTTTTGTGTTGTTCCAACAACGTAGTGGGAGATTTTAATGGACCCGCCTACAGGCTGGGTCTCATCTCATACCTGTTTTTGAATTAATTTTTTTTTTATTTTTGTACACTCAATGATTGTGGTAACAACAATTGTATCTATTTTTATATTTTTTTTCAAATATTTTTTATCTGTCTTATAAATCAACTATTATTATCATAATTATTATTTTTTTATTTTCCAATTTTCAAAACTAACTCGTCACACTTGTACATTAATATTTCACACGTGTCTCTCAAAAACAATAAATTATTTATGAAAATAAAAAATTATTAAAATAAATAAATAAAAATAGCACAATATATAAATATATATTTTTAATATAAAAAAAAAACTATTAATCAATTTTTAAATAACAATAAAAATTAAATAATTTGTTAATATCTCAAATTATATAATTACAATATAATTATATATCGTAATAATGAATATATGAAATAAAAAAAAAAAAAAATTTCACAGTCAGAATATGTGTTAGCGACTGTTGGAATACAATGAAAAAACGATAATCAGCGCGTCGGAGCGTCGGCTAACTGACTGAATGTGATCGAGGGATCCGCGGGGTCGGTGGTGAGAGTTTCAGCGCGGGCGCTGCTTCCCGCCGGCGCAGATCAGGGGCGCCGTGGAGCTTCTCGTATTGTTAATACACACACAACAAAAAAAAAAGAAGGAAAAAAAAAAAAAAAATCCAATAACGAATAAATATATATATATAAAGAACATCGAGCCAAGTCAAACACACACCCCCGTATCACAACGAAATTTATCTCACTCTTGACATCTGTGAGTCTCACTCAGTGCCACGCGACTCTTCATCGTTTTCCTTTTTTTATTTTTCTCCCACCAGATTCTACCCTGTACCATCACTACCCAAACGTTGATATTTTTCCCCACCATTCAATACTCGTCAACAATATATCTATGTACATATATATATATTATTTTTAGTTGTATGAGTATCACGATCTACAGTTCAACATACATTGTGTTTGATCTTGCTTATTCACTTGCTCTTGCATCAATACTACATACACTGCTTTTGCCGTAACTACTTACTTTGCCACGCCCCAAAAACGGCCAACAACAGTTACGCCTACTTTCTCATACATCTATGATTTTATATATATATATGTGGTTTGTGAGATGCTGTAAACCTCATCCAATGCATACAGATATAAAATATTATGTGTCTTTAGATGTGTATATATAATACATATACATCATACAATGTTATATGAATATACTCTCTCTGTCCTCTCTGTCAAACGTTGTTGGAGGGTGAGGATGTGCTTGCAGCACCTTTTACTTGCCTTTGCTCATCGACGCGCACCCTGGTCTGACTATTGCTACTCTTTTCTACTGTACACTCTCAATGCAGCTTATTTAGCTTTGATGAAAATGAATTGTTTTTGCAAAGAAAAGAACTGAAAATTGCCTCTATGTTGATGATTTTTTTTTTTCGTTTTATTCAGGTGAAAAGAGAAGATTACTATGTATTTTTTTTTTATGTTTTATTATGTGCTTTTATACAAAAATATTTTTAGAAAAAGTATACTTTTAAATTGGCGGTGGTGAATTAGATTGAGATGTTTATTGGATTTTTTTGTTTTTATATAATGAACTGTTTTGATAATTATTCTTTGATGAATTTATATATGAAAAATGATAGTTTTAAGAATTTAATATCAGGAATTTCATGACTGCATTGTATTAATTTGAGAATTTTGAAAAACATAAAAAATTATTCAAATGATTGCTGTTTGATAATGGAATAAATTCATGACTTGTATTTTTGTACTTTATATTTTTTTAGCTATGTAAATATATAGCTTGTATAAAAGCTCGTTGTCCAGTGTGATATTAATAATTGACATGTGTATAAGCTTATGAAAAATAAATATTGTTGGCGCATTGTACCCATTGTTCCGGCGTTGATGTATATAAAACAAAAAGACAGAATAATTGCGCAACCCCCGCTACCAGAGTTTGCGCCAGATATCCAATGGTGGATCTCGCGAAGGGGTGGGAGTCAAACGCGAAGCAACCAACGGACCAATAAGACTTCGTCGGCACACCCGCACAAATCACAATGTTCATTGTTATCGTTTGCTTGTCCGCCCATGCCCAAGGTTGCTTTTTCCTGGTTTCTCATTGCTTGAAACTCAAATCAATTTGAAATTCAATTCTGCAGTATATACTTTGATGTCCTCGATATAATTTACAAAAATCTGTTTAAATATATATTAACTTATGCAATATGTCATTTGTTTATTCAAAAATCAAACTATCAATTAGTCCCATTGCTTATTGTATTACGAAGTTCACGTGTATCACTTGGGTTTCACCTGGACAAAAGAACTTGAGCTTAAATTTATTCCACTATTGATTTGATGATTGATAATAATCTAATAATAATTATAACTAATCTAAATCATTGATTTCAAATAAATCAATGAGATGTTAACGAGGTCAGAGGTTAACGAGTCAGTGAAATGAATGGTTCTAAAGATTTCGTGATATCAACTGATTTCAGTGACTCAAGTAAAAAAGCTCGAATGATTTAACGTATGAATCCCCCTAAAGTGACACTGTTGTCAGTCAGAGCTGTTAATAAGAAAATAAAAAAATACTAATTACAATGACCAATCACAATTCTATGTGATAAAATTATAAGAGATTTTGATTGAAATTTCACAATTAAGTGATATGATTTCATTGGGAATCAGACGTCAACCAGGGTGGTCTAAAAAATTTGATTTTTAACGATTGGAATTCCCCTTCGTTTATAACATAATACAAATCAAGTGACAAATTTATATATACGTTGCCACGTAATTCCTGACCCTGTCTAATAAAAAATCTCTCTGATGCGTCAAAGTTGTGCTTGAAGTGAAAATAAAAATACCTTTAAATTCATATAAAAATTAAACATCAATGAAGTATTTTGTCATGTAATGTGCAAGCTTGACATATGATAATTTATAAAGCTTATATGCAATATCTATTTGACACACATACTTGCGTATTTTTTCAAAAATAATGCCTCAGTATGTGTCCAGTAAAATTTTGTAATTTTGGCACGTTTAGTGTTTTTCCAGTATAAATGAAGGATAACGTGTGCTATGGCTGAGTGAGTATTATATAGGTCACAAACTTAATATAGACATCAAACTTCGATGATGTGATTTTTCAAAAGTATATATATTTTTGCACATACCAATCATATTTTAATATCTTATATATATACATATATTAAAAAGTGATGTCCTCGTTTTTAAATGATAAAAATAATTATAGAAAGAAAAATCATTTAAGATGCGTTCAATTTTTTAATTGGACATGTCTGTTTTCCAATAGATAATACCTTCGTCATTCAAAAGGGACATATTTTTTTTTATGAGATTATTTGGAAATATATTTTTACCTTCATCTTTCATATGCCAGTATTTATATTTTTTTTCTATTTCAAAAAATATAAAATACATTCTTCACAAAAATGCACTTGACGTGTATATAAAAAATTTTTTTATATTTCACAAGAATATAAAAACGAAAAATAAAAAAAATATTATATTTAAATATAAAAAACGCAATGAATTAGATAAGTCAAAAACGCAACACTTGCAGTTGCTCTAGTAGATATTTTCAGTGCAATGCAATTTATTTGAATGATTTTTTTTCATTTTTTGTAGCACTCTCGAGGTCGAGAGACCTTCAAGAGGATGTATCTGAATATTTTATAAATCCACACTTGACTCTTGACACTTCCGCTGTACAATAATATATCACGTTTAAACAGATTTTATTTTTTCAAAATTTTTATTATTTAAATAATTTTGTTTTTTTTTTCTTGAACCAATTTATTTGAAATTTTTTTGTTTGTCTGTTTTGTGTCTATTATAAAAAGCCGATATTCAACCGGAAATTCTTGACGTTTTCTCAGCATCCACAATGTATAACAACGACAGCTTTTTGACATTTTTTTTTTTTTTTTTCCGATCACAAAGAGCGTAAACCACTTGTCTGTATACTTAAGTCTACATATACATGTTTATCGCAGGTCAAGAACATAACGTCACTGTATACATACTAACAAGGATATAGGGATCAAGTAAAAAAAAAATTTTGAACGAGACAGTTGCTGAAGCAACTGTGACTAATTCCCTCGGGGGAAATTTTTATTTTTATTTTCCTTCTGTATCGTTTTGAATATAAGAGAAAGAAGTTGTAACAGCTTTAGTTACTATTGTCTAGACTGAGATAAAAGTTTCTATGTAACAGAAAAATGTTTTACTCAATTAAAAAAACATAGCAAATTCAAATTAAAAAAATCGGAGTAAATCGATTAAAAATCAAGAAAATCTGGTCAAAAATAAAAGCTTACTGTTTAGTAACTAATTATAGTCATTTATTTTTTTTTTCTTTATTGTTTTAACTTTAAAAATTTAATTAAAATTCTAATTATGATTTTATCTATATAATAAATTGTAAAATATTTATAATTAATAAACAGGTTACACTACTGTCTCCAAAAAAAAAAAAACATCAAATTAATTTCTAGTTGCTGTAAAGTATGATTTAATCATTTTTTTATTTATTCATGAGTTTGTTAATACTCTTTATAGCTCAATTTGTCATACTGAAATTTTCAAATTTGTGATTTTAACAAATTAATTATGAGGACATACTCATATGTGCACATTATTGTAATAAACAAAACAAAATCAGCAGAGACATAATTATAAGAAAAAAAAATAACAAAGCATAGTTAAAAAAATATTTTGTAACGTAATAGAAACTTGTTCTTCTCATAATTTACTGTCATAATAATGTTTTATTATTCATGATTATAAAAAGTACTAATAACATAGTATAATGACTCATCAACATACTCAAATATAAAACGATCATTACCATTTTTTTTTATTTTATTTATTTTTTTCTTCTTTGTTTTTTTTATTGAACAATATATTTTTTTTTCTTTGCATGTCACATTAGACTTTAAATGACATCTTAGATAAAAATAAATGAAATTGTTTTTTTCTTTTCTTACATATTTATTATCCTAATAAATTTTTTTTCTCAAGAAGATATAATTATTTCCATTTAAAAATAGATGACTAATATACTTTTATAGTTTTTAAATAGAAAAATAATTAAATTAAATAAGTACTATTAAATATGTGTTTATTTTGGACATTAAAAGATGTAAATGAATAAAAAATTATAACAACGTAAATAGATTTTCGTTATCTACTTGATGCACAGTTCAATCTTATCATCGCATCGGTGATTTTTTTTTTTTTTTTATTCAAACAGGAGATTAAAGAAAAAAAAGCTATGAAGGGAATAAAAAACTCTTGCTTTTACAACAAAATTATTAAATAGTTTCTTTACAGCTAATAAATGCAAAAATTGTTCATGATAGATTCATTAAAATTTAAAATCTATTAATATGATTTAAAAAAAAAATAATATCAAATAACTTTTATACAAAAATTAATGAAAATAATATATTTTTGTATTTAAAAATTTTCATGATATATAACTACAAAGTTTTTCGTCATCATACGACAATTTCTGAAAATATCTATTCTCGTCTTTCCGGCAAAATGAGAGAACAATCAACATAATGTTGCAGCACACAAGCATATTTATATGTAAGTGCATCAATTCAACTTGGCTAGGAAACCAAAAAAAACCAAAAAAAAAACAGACAGCAAACATCCCTCAAAAACGAGACAAATGAAAGACAAAATGAGAAGTAAAAAAAGTAAAATTATATACTACAAAAAAAAAAAAAAATATCAGCAAGTATATTTGAGATTTATGTTTGGCACCAGCTAACCCGAGGTCATACTGGTTCACCTACACAGACAATTACATCGTATAAATCTCATACGTGCATACGTGATGATGATTTTTTTATTTTTTAAATTTTGTAAACGTTTTGCTTTTATCATTGAGGATATATACATTTTGAGATGAAGAAAAATAAAGAAATAAAATCGTGTGGTGCAGGTTGTTTTTTGGCCACACAGAAAATAAGTACAAGTAATTCAATGGAAAAACAAGAATATATAATAATACAAGATTTAGAGAATACAAAAAGAACAAAAATAAAAAAATAAATATTATGTTGAGAGAGGCAAGAGCGGGTGTGTGCCTGCCGTTGTGAATGAATATTGGCCTGCGTGCATTTCCGGTCGGCATCTTTTATTTTATTTTAATTTATTTTTTTTGCTTTCTCTTCTCGTTGCTGATGTTCTTACTCTTATTTTTGCAATGTTTCCCGTGCAGTATCACCACCACCACTACTACAACTACAACAAGTATGTTTCAAATGTTGGTTATTCTGCATGCCATACTGCCAAGATTCTCCTGTTAAACCTCACCATCCTCTTTTATGAATGACTCTACAGTTAAAATACGACAAAGACAGAAAAAATACATTGCAATGCAAAGATATCTCGAGCCAAACCATCATCTGCAACGAGGCACACAGGACGGATTTAGATATAACCGAGTGCTTTTTCACTTTTTCCTACGCAATCTTCCTCCTCTCTTATTGCACATGTACTCTTTTATCTCATCCTTTATTTTACCTCTATATCTCTTATTTATTTTACGTATATTGTTGCTTTTATTAATTTATTTTTTTCATATTTAAGGTTCACTTGGATGTTTCAAACAAGTGAATATACATTTATTAAATAAAAAAATATACTAAACATGTTTTAAGTGTACAATAAATTATTTAGTAGCTATTTATGAATTATTTGATGAAAATAAATAGCATTTAAATTATTTTGTTTTTATAAAAACCAAATTTAACAACGGAAAAGTGTCTTTGACTTGAAAAGTTGGACAATGTTTAATTCTCATTGAGACTGAAATTCCTTAATTAAAATATACATTTTAGATGAGCAAAAGCTCTGTCTATATTAATGGTATTTAAAAAAAAAAAACAACTAGAGGTATCATCGATTAGGTAATCTCAAAGTTTGCTACAAGTAGTTAAATTTTTCCTTTTTTTTTTTTGATCAATATTTTTTTAAAACGATGGAAAAACTATATTGAAAGTTACATTAGAAGGTGCAGTTTTAAACCAGCATCAAACCACCTTAAGACATAAAAATTTATCCACTAATTATTAGTAATTAAACGCTTCAAAATAAATTATATAATCTACACCAATTGGTTATATATATTTTACATTTAAGTAATGAAAAAAAAATCATATTGATCATGCATCAATCCACAATAATTCTAGATTTTTAAAATCTAAATTGTATAATTTTTTCAATAAAAACAATTGAAAAAATGATTGATTTACCTAAAAATGTGAAAATAAATTACCGCACATTTTTAAAAGATGTTTAATTTTATTTACAAAACGTTTAAACGATGAAAATTTTTTTTTCCTTGTTTTGTTTTATTTATTTGAATTGATTTTATCATTTTATTACGTAGTGAGTGTTAAGTTTTTTTTTGTTAATACTATTATTTACGTATATATTTCGTTTTGTATATATGAATACTGTATAAATTTGAATATATGGTGAAAAATTTTGAAGAAATATTCACATATACATTTAAATAAGCATATGCGATTATAAATAGTAACCTTTGTCGGCGGTTTCTTCCTCTTTCATTCTTTATTTTCTTGCACATACTCGTATATCCCTCTCTTCATGATCCTCGTTTTACTCATTTATTTCTTATTCTTTGAATTTATATATGTTGCTATATCTATATATATGTTTTCGTTCATTCTTGTTTTCCATTCCGGATTTACGCAAGAGTGCTGTGTGTATCTCATTTTTCATTTTTTCTTTTATTTTAAAAAGCTCTTTGGGTGACAGTTAGAATCATGAATATACGAAATAAAATTTTTTTTGAATTATGTCTTTCTTTGTATGATTATTTAGATTTTATATAAATATAAATTATTAATTTTCTATATAATGGATTTTTAAATATTGAATAAAAAAATAAAATAATAATTTATTATGTTTTTGGAATTAAAAAATTATAGATTTAATGTAAAAAAAAATTGAATTAACTATATTATTCTGTTTTCTAGTCTGAGTTTTTTTTTTTAAGATATAAAAAGGAATCAGAAAAATTCTTTTCACGACCTGTTTCAGATAAGATGGCACATGCCGTGGACCGTGATGGAAAAAAAAAAAAATTTCAAGCTGATAATTGGATTCTACGTTGATAGATAAATATTTTTGATTCTTTTTTTTTTCAACAGGTTGGTTAAAATTCCAACTTATCTTTGCAATAAATATAAAAAATTATAATTAGGATATAAATGTTCATATATAAACTTTTTTGGTGGGAGAAATAAACGCGTGGCACGCGAGTTAGTTTGCAACTTTCAGTTATGGGCTGGTTACACTGTTGAAAAAAAAAAAAAAAAAAAGAAAATTAAAATAAAACGTCAAAGTACATGATATGAAAGAACTGAGTTAGAACCGGATGCTCTCGACAATCTATATGTGCGTAAAACAAAAAAGACAAAATTAAAAATAAAGAAAGTAAAATATATAATGGGGTGGAGATTTTCTGTGTGGCGAATTGTTGAGTGTTAATTCGTATATAAATAGATACAGGTTACTGTCACAATTTGAAAAGTGTGACAGGTGCTTCTAGTAACGTTGGCCACTTATAAAAAAAAATAGGTTATTTAAAAATTTCTCATAATAACGTTGTGGATTAATTAATTGTCAAAAATATAAAAAATTGCAATTTTAATTTTTTTACACATTTTAATTATTTACACTGGGATAAGTCAAAGAAACCATTCAAAATTTATCCAGTGAATTATTTATTTAACTATTTTTCAAATTATCATTTGCATATTTTTGATGAAAAATTATTTCGTGATGGAATAAAACTATGATCTTGTTTGAAAAAATTATCTATAATAAACATCTTCTATGCTTCTAATTTTTCTATGCTTTTATTTAAACCCTAAAACTTTGTATGACAAAATTTTTAATTAATTTATATTTAACATTAAAATGTAGATAATTAAAGTTTGACATTAAAATAAAAATAGCAGTACATAATAATTTAAAATTAAACTTTTGTTTTTTCTATTTTTGAAAAACAATTGTATTTATTGTTATATATTTTATTGATTTATATTGTTAATGTAAATTATTTCAAGGGTAAATTAATGATCAAAGAGAAAAAGACCGGAAGTTGAATATATTTATGAACAAGTTGTAGTTGAATTTTCAAATGAGTGCATCGTTTGTGAATCTATAAATATACACACAGTTAAAATGTAACAGTGATGAGTTTGTGACAGGTGTCCAGATGTCGTTGTCTTATTCATCATATACATGTATAAATATTTTTTTTATGAATTTTTATTTTCATTAATTAAACACATGAAAGTTTCTTAATAGTTTTCATTTTTTTTATTGGCAAAGTTATTATATTATACTGTTTTCTTGAAATTAAATTAAGAAAAGATAATCAAATTTAAATTTTTAATAAAATTAATACAAAAAGTATCAATTGAATTTTAATTTTTTTCTAAGTAAATAATAATACCTATTATACGGAATTAAATTTCAATTTTATTTCGATTGAAAAATAATTGATATTTAATTTGTTCTCTGTAGGTTTAAATTAACTGTTAACCAGTAAATATAAAACATTTTTATTATCAGATAAATATATAACTAAGTACAACTAAAATCATGAGCATGACTCATTGGGTATTATTTTACATTGTCATATGTGTACGTGGGAGAGAGAAAGAGTAAGTTATTTTCAAAAAAAAAATATGATTTAATATTATTTATAAGTTTCGTATGGAAATTAAAAATACTCGAATAGTTAAATCAACAAAACAATCGTTATTGTCAAAACTTTTATCATTGAAAATTAATCACATGCATTTCTATTGTCATTGAACTCTGCATTGTTGAATAAATTATATTCACGTGAAATTAAAGAGACACTATAACATACTACCACTGTTGGAGAAAAAAAAAAAAAAAAAGGTGGGAAAGAAATGAACTTTATAATATGTTCCACAATATTGCACTTGAGCTCGGTCAAGTGTTTAGCTAAATGATTAATTATAATATTATAATACATGTTTTTAATAAATTGTATTACAAATTTATTACACTTGCAATTATATTTGCTATTATTTTATTTTTACAATTTTTTATTTGCTATTAAATGTAATTTTATTTTTTTATTTTCAAGTATTTTTGTTCATATATAAATGTTAAAAATTAATAGTGACATTTTTAAATGAAAAAAAAGTGTTAATTTTATTTTACAAGAGTAAATGCAATGACTTAATGAATGATTCAAATAGAAGTTGGATTTTTTTTCAAATTAATAATAATGTATAATTATTTTTTGTTGTTCGTGGAGTGAGCTGATGGTTAAGTCGGCAAGAGCCCTGCCTACAGTGCTCTTGGTCTCGAGTTCAAAACCTACGGCCAATGTTGCAGCTAAATAATGGCACTCAAACCTCCTGATGAAATTCGATCGATCTGGCTTTGGGCAAATATAATCTAGCATAGAGCAGGTGATCTACTCATATGCTCTATGCCAGAAAATATCTGCCTAAAACCGAATACACTCAATAAAAAACGTATTTGTAGACAGATCACAAATTGAAACAGAGATCACGGATGCGTTTTTATTTTTTTCTTTTTTCACATCATGGATAACAATTTAAAAATTATTGAATTGATTTTATCAATAGATAAATGTATAATGATTGATAAATATATCTTGATCACTTATTGTATATGTACTATATATATGTATGTTTCTAAATCAACAGTTTAATTAAAACTAAGATCAAACTTTTAAAGTTTTTATTCGATTATTCATTTATTAACTCGTTACCATGCAAAAAACAAACAAAAATAATATCGTCTTTCTCACTCCCACAATTTTCGATGACAACTATTATACTCTTTATAATAGTAGATTTATTCAATCAAACAAACAAAAAAAAAAAAAATGTTGTTTAATTAAATATTTTTTAAACTATTATCTTAAATGTTCATTTAATTTCTTCATAATTTTCTTTTAATATTATTTTTACAAATTCAATTTGAGTCTAGTAAAATGAATTAACATTCAATAAAAAATTTTAAATTCAAAAAATTTATTATACAATATTAACTAATTTTACTAATTAATTTAGCCAAAAAATTAAGTTACACCACAATTACCTCGAGCATGATAATTTTTAATGAATCCATAAAAGTTTCTATACTTATACACACACATATATAGGTGAATTGAACGGAAAATTGGAGCGGAAATGACGAGGATGCGTATGAGTGCACTCACACGCATGAGTATATATATATAATAACTACAATAATATATCTTGATGAATATTTTACTCTGAAATAACCAAGCAGTGAAATAAGATAAAAGTGATGAGGTGAGGAAGGCAAAAGACTATGCAAAATAAAAAATAAAATCACATACATGTATACGAATATAGTGTGTGGTAGTTGTATATTGAAGTAAAAGAATATTTGTATATATAAGTTGAAAGAGCTTTGGGTTTTTCGCGAATGACGATGATGATCGTGATGTTGGAAAATGCTACAGTCAAGTGAGTGAGATCACTCGAGGAAAGAAGTGAATAAAATGCAAACGATAACTATTTATAGCCACTTGACTATTCGTTTTGCTTGTGCTTTTTAAAATATATATATTCAATGCAAGTGAGTGAGATGAAAATTTTTAAATTTTTGCCTTAAGGCACATTGCTCTTATGATGTATATTTGCTGGTAAAACTGAGGCATTATTATGGTAAACGAACCGACAGTTGTTCGTTTATTATATCCATTCAAGTTTATTGTGCTTCCGTACTCGATTAACTCATCTTGTCATGAAATTGAATATCATCCACATTGACTTTTTATTTATTGCTTTAATCATCAGTGTTTTTTATTACTAAGTATTATTTTAAATAAAAAAATATTTAGATAATATATTTTTATGCATTTAATTGTGTGTTGTAATTATCATCATCAATTATTTTTTTGTTTTTTGTTTATGGATAGTTTATAAATATAATATGTATGTGTTTACCAGTAAATATTTTTTTTACTAGTGTATAAGAATTCTGCTTGATAGCGTGAATGAATGAATTATTACAACTTTTGTTTGTTTTTATTTTTTTTCAAATCAAGATTGTGGCAACTGGTTGGTAAAAATTATTGCAAGTAATTCGATACACGAAGCTGCACGTGAGGTCGTGAAAGATCAACGGGTCGTGTATAAATTGAGAGTACCGTCCTTGAACTCGACTTGCGCGGGGCCTCGGCACACACATGCAATTTTTAGTTGAAAAAAGACATATTCACTGTTGGGTTAAAATTGCTTTTATAAATATATATATATATTTAAATCGAGCATGCTGAAAACTGTCTTTCATCATAAAAAAAAAATACAAAATTTGAATTTTTCTAGCTAAAATTTGGTTTTAATAATTATTTTAAAAAAAGTGTAAGTGTTAAATTTTTTATGTAAAAAAATATCAAATATAATTAGTTAAAATTAAACATTTATTTTTTAATATTTTTTCAAGTATTAAATTTTTGATTCAATAATATTTTAGACTTAAAAAAAATGTGAAATTTTTTTTTTCTAACTGTTCGTTAATAATTTTAATTTTGACAGGAAAAAAAAAATGATAGTTATTTAAATTTGCAATAATTATAAACTCTCTCAATGGATTCCTTTGTTCGTGTAGCTTTTCATATAGGAAATACTCATTTATTTGCTTTTCCAAATGACAGGAATGATTAATGTCTTGAGGCATTAACAGGCTATTGGTAAACATCAGTTTATATATACTTATATAAATAAATATATATAGGTATATATTTGCTTGGCCAATGGTATTATAAACTTGGCTAGCCCTTTTATTATCCCCAGTGTCATCTTTTGTGGTATTAAGGGTCTTTTTTTTTACCAAAAGTGGTAGTATTATATAAACGATGAGAAGAAGAAAGGAAAAAATATATTGTATATAGTTCATACAAATGCTGAGTGTAAGAAAAAAGTCCAGGAGGTAGGTGGAGCTTCTCTAAATGCAACCCTGAAGTTGTCGAATAAAGTGGAACGTGGTGAGTGGGTGGTTAAAGGGACAAGAAGTTGCAAAAAAAAGCTACGAAAAATGGAAGACGCGACTGAAGAAAGAAAAAAAAAATGCTTAAGAAAAGAGGAATGATGTTGAAAAATAAAAATAGAAAAGAAGAACGAAAAAAGAGAGAAAAAAAAAAAGAGTTTTCAAGTCTTGACAAAAACTCATTTCACCCCCATCTTTCTGAATTTTTTTTTTTTGGGGAGTTGGGGGTTGTAGTCGTTGTCACTCCATCTTGTGAAAAGTAAAGCTCGAGATGCGACCCCAGGGTGTTTGAGCCGGCGCGTTCAAACTCCCTCTTTCCATTAACCATCATCTTGGAATATCTTCTCTTTTTGATTTTTTTATCCTCTACTTTTCTTATTTTATTTTTTTATTATTTCTTTTTTTTTTTTCTTTTATTAAAAACAGATATCAGTCTCGATTTCCCAAGTCGACAGCTTCGATAACATTCAAACGAATACTTTGATTTAAACTTTTCAAACGTTTTTGTATAAACGATTTTTAAATAGGCCAACGATGAGCCTCCATAATATTCACAAGAAAAAAAAAAGGGGAAGGTTTCAAATACATCGAAAAACTTTTATTTAAATACAGCAATATATGATTGAATGTTACAAATCAAAACATGAAAATTTAAAATAAACATACCAATATAATCTTGAAGTATAAAACAAAACTTATTTATTCTTCTTTTTTTTTTTAGTAAAGCTATCTATAATTGTTTTCAAATATTACTTAAAAAAGTTTTTCTAATTAAAGTATTTAAACATGAAATTATTTTTCGATTAAACTATTATTTTTATTTCTTCACGAGTTTTTCATTAAACAAAAATCTTTTGTGCGTCATTTGTTCTTCAGCAAGGCACTTAAATTGAATAGCAGAAGTCAAGCAAAAAAAATAATAAAATAAAAAACCATTCTCACGCATACAATTTGAATATATATATTCCATTGCCACAAAAAACCCTGTGCTCGTTTATCGACAATAACAGGAAAGTACTTGTGGGGGCGCGTGTGCATTCGAATTCTACCGACAATTGCTCCCGATGATCATACCGTCGTTATCCCCGTTGGATCCAAAAGAATAAAGGACTTGAATATATATATGTATAAATCGAATCGCATCGACACGGCAGAGTGGAGTCAAGTTGGTGGGGCCAACTCGATATAATTGAGCGTGCGGTCACTCGAGAGTTCGTTGGCAAAAAACTATATAGATATATATATGCGGCTGGTTCTGCCAAAGAGAAGCCATCGAGTTATAAAATTTTTGACCCACCCTCACTGAAATCAGATTTCAAAGAAGTTAAAGTCACCAACAATTGATTGTCTAAATTCATTTAAATCGTTTAGAATTATAGTGAATTTATTGAAATTTTATGAAATTGTTTTTGACATGACATTATTGAAATCATTTGTCTACTTGAAACCCAAGTAAATTGCCTGTCGTTTGTATATATTTATGAGAAGATAGAGACAGTTATATGAAAGGAATAAATAACTATTAAGAAAGATAAAGAAAAAAGAGCAAGGCTATGGTCCTTTTTATTTGCCTGTTGTCCTGCTAATATGTGATCCACGTGTTTTGAAAAGAATTACAGAGAAAAGAAAATACAAGTATGAATGAGATATACAAAGAAAATATATATATATATATTTAACACACATTATGGAAGAGCATTACGTTATTGTATAATATGTAAGGCTCAAAACTTTGACCATTTGCGGGTGTCGCGAGTGCGGCATATACCACTGACAAGGCCATCCAACACGTGTATATATTCATTTTTTTTATACCTCTCAATTCATCTCTTCCATCAACAAAAACCATAGTCTTACGAACAACAGTCTCATTGTATTTTATATCCCAACCCAGCCTCAATACTTTTGCTTTATCTTGTGAAACGTGCTTTCTTATATTTTTCAAGTATTACATATTTATTTTATTTTTTGCTTATAGCCATTCAACGGAAGTGTCGAATTATATTTAAATATAACTATAGTTTCAAGATAAAAAAAAAATACTATTTTATGAACCATACATTTTTCTTGTTTCTTTTTTTTTTTTTCGCAATTTCAAACAATTTAAATAAGTGATTTTTAATATTAATAAAACATTACTTGATATAAAATTTCTAGACAATAAATAAATGTCGTAACTTTTTCTAAAATATATTATAAATTTTATATTTTTTTTTTTTCATTTACTTCGACAATCTTCCTATTATAAAAATAACAGTTGCCATCGATAATTGTAAAAGAGAGATAGATAGAATATGTTTATTTTTAAAAAAATAAAAAAAGGTATCCAGTATATGAAGCAAATATTTCCTGGCGTAGATCAAGTGCGTAGTTCACATGATCTATGCTAGATTATATTTGCCATAAAAACGCATTCAAAAGAGACAAGTTCCGCACAATAATGTTCCTAAGGAAGAATGGTATTTGAACTCGAGATCTCAAGCGCTGTAGGCAGGGCTCTTGACGACTTAACCGCCTGATCACTCGATTAACTATGAAAAATAATCAAACTTTATTAGTAATAAATTATTACTGATTTGAAAAAAAATATTCAAATTGAATTTAAATTATTCATATTATGCCATTGCATTAATTAAAAAACAATTAAAAAATAAAATATTTTTATTATAAATTAATTTTTAAAATTAATATTTTCGGTATTTTAAAACAAAGAAAAAAATAATAATTTAAATTAAATATTAATTTTTTTTGTTAGCCAAATAAATCAAAGTTATTAATTTTTTTTCAACTTGAATTTTTCAGTTTTATTCACTCGTATAAAGAAAAAGGAAAAAAAAAAATCAGTGAGTGACTATTATGTGATGTACCTTTATCCAAAAGTAGAAGACAGGAAAAAGGGAAATCATTCCTATAGAAAATGTTATACGCTGATAATAATAATAATAATAATAATAATAATCATAATAATTTATCTTCTTTTTTCAACAAAATGTCTGTGTCGGCGGGCGGGTGAGTCGTGTTACGGGTGCCTTTTCATCGGGACATGAATAGCTCGAACGAGTTGAGCCACATCCTTCTCTCCTTTTGCTCATTTTATCATTTTTTTTTTTTCATTATTATTACTTGAATTTTTTTTTATTCATTCGTGATTCAAACCAGCGTATTCTATTTTGCCTTCGATCTACACAAATGACCTTACAATATCCTAGAAGTTTTACAATAAATTCACTCTTTTTTCAGTATATTATTTTAACTCTTTGAACTTGTTTTTATTATAAAAAAAAAAAAAAATATTTAAAACAATTAGCAAAACTTCTAAATGAATTATATATTTTTTATTTCTTTATTTATAATTTTTTTTTTTTTTATTTTTTTGTCAATATACGACGTGAACATATATGCAAATATAATTTAATAAAAATTTGAAATATAAAAAGAAAACAAGAACATATATAAAGCAAAATATAAAAAAAAAAAAAAAAAATGAATATATACTTGCGTCCATATCGTAAAATTTCAATAAAAAATTCCCTGCACTCTTTGACCCCCCCTTCGCGAAGTACTTGATATAGATAACTACCTATCCCATTCCATTGGCATTATAACCAGAATCATGTATGAAAGGCCCTATGGGATATGTGTGCTTCGTACAAAACCTGAATACCCCTGTTGATAGTACATTTCTACATGCAAGTGGTCTTCAACATTGGCTCAATTCCATAAATAATTATTATTTTATTTTATAAAAAATAAAAAAAAAAAAAAGTATATATAATATAAATAATAAATTATTATATCCACAACGATATGAAAATTATCATGATAAAAAAAAAAAATTGATTTAATAATATGCTTTACATCAAGAGTAACTTTTTTTTTTTTTTTTGTTTTTTAATTTTATAGTAAAGATACTTGGTATTTGTGATCTTAGAAAATATATAAAGCTGTGTATAAAAGGAGAAAAAAAAAATGACACGATAAAATATTCCGGTCACGGGGTGCTGTGAGCAAGTATCAGTGCCAGTGGCAGAAAACTCCAAGGGGTATAGTAAAAAAACGTTGTGAAAAAATAAAAAAAAAAAAAGTATAGAAATAAAAACAAGAGATGAAAAAAAAAAAAGAGTATATGAGGGGTTTGCAAAGACGTTCGTTACTTGAAGGGATGAGGTATAATATCTCATCTTATGACCAGCCCTGCTATCATATCATAAAAATAATCAACTTTTATCCAATGAGGCTACTTTGATCTCTTGCAATTTCTTTTTTTTTTTTTTTCTTGTCACAAGACATTTTTCTCATCCTTCATTCGTCGTCAACCACCACACTATTATCTTATTTTTTTTCAACGTTACATTGCGTCGTTGTTTTTTTATTTTCTTTGTTTTTTTTTTCTCTTTCAAATTTTTTTATTTTATTTTGTAATAATCTCCTCCCACTATGTATACTGTAGATGAGTTGTGGAAAAAAATTAAAAAATATAGATGAACGACTTGAGATGGTATACAAGATTTTCATCGACACGTTACGTATACTTTTTTTTCTGAATAAAAAGTTAATGAGACTTGAAGATGTTATTTGGACATGTCGATCACTTTACTTCAGAGCGATTACTTTTTTAAATAGATTTTAGTACAGCATATATTTTTTTTTTTTCAATTATAAATATAAATATTATATTTATTTTATTTTTAAATCATCTAAATTGAAATTTATTTATCAAAAATTTAATAGTATAATATTGAAAAATAAGTCATCCTTTTTTTAATCTATAAATTATAAAAAAAAAATTGTAAATTGTAACATCTTTGAATGTTAATTAATCATTCACCCAAAATATCATTTTTATTTTAACATTTACTTATTTAATTGTAAAAAATAATAACAATTAAAAAAAAAGTCTTAATTTTAATGAAAAATTAATATTTTTTTCAAATTTTTTAATATTCATTTGAGCCAAATGTTAAATTAACATTTAATAAAAAAAAAAATGTTAAATTATAGATTTTTATTTTCTTTGTATCGAGAGAATATTCATGTTTTTTTTTATGAAATAACTGAGTCGTACAATTTGTAATACAATTTCTCTCTGATCAAGTATCTCATCCTCATTATTGACAAACTGTATTTCAACGTTGTGTCTGTACTGTCTATGTTTTTTTCTTGATAATTATGATTACCAGGTGCACAAACGATATACATTGAATTGCCAGTGGCAACTGTGCTCTATTGATTGGAGAACAAGTACGATAGAATGGTATTAAAATTACCTACATCCGGCTACCTGAATACAACTTTTTGAAATTGTCACAAATCATTCTCATTATATATTTTCTTTTTTTTTTTTTTTTTTCATTCTTGTTTTTTGTTTATATCTTCTTGTGAAATATAAATACCAGTAATAAGTGAAATTATCGTTGAAATGAAGATTAATTATTGCGATGGTTGCGTGTTTGTAATTCAGAAAAATCAGGACATCGTTATATATTTATTTATAAATACTTCAAGAACATGTATATGTAATTTTTTATTATTATTTATTTATTCAAGTTATTACTTTTCTTTTTATTTATAAATAAATAATAAATAATTATTTTCTTTTACCATTTTTATATCGTAATAAATAATAATATATCCAAATGATACATCAAATTTTTATATAATAATTTTAACTATTAGTATTTCAATTTCATGTATGATCAGAGTATTTAAAACTAATAATAATTAAGTCACATTGAATTTCGAGATACTCTACAAAGTTAGATAAGGAAATTGAATTAAAACAAAAAAAAAAAAAAATTATATATCTCATACATATGCTGAAAGTTTTGAGTCTTTTTAAAATTATTAAGTAGTCTGCAAATTCCATTAGCTATTTGGTATGGAATAACGATTGAGGGGTCATCATAAATTTCATGGGGATACTGATAGAACGATAAATTCATTGGGAAATAATGAACTTAATAAATGAGAGGGTCACAAAAGTTGGTGGGAGGCAATGAGTTTGGTCGTTGGGCATGAAATATTCAGACGATATCAATCCCCCTGGATATGTACTGGGGGATCATCTAGATATCCTTCGGATCTTTCTCTTTCTCTTTCCTACTATACAACTACTACTACTATCACCATCAACATCATCTGTAATATTTCCACCTTTACTATATCATCAAGGGTTCGCGTTAAGCCAAAGCAAAGTGTAACGGATGCTACGCTTAACCCCTTGAGTTTGTGGCCAAGTATAGAGTTGTTATATGGTTGTTCTTTGAGTTGATGAAGACAGAAAATCAACGATAGTGGGGTATAACGCCCTTGGGCACTTTATCCTGGTGTTCCTTTGGGACATGATCTGTGTATAACGCGCTAATAGCTTGCAAGCACTAATCAGAATTAAAAAAAAACTTTGTCAACAACATGATGTTATAAAGCATTGCATTAAATAAATAAATGAATAATTGAATAAATAAATAAATCAATCAAAATATTTTTTATAAATTATGAAAATTTTTACGTGTCATCCAAGACAGACAACATGAATTTTCTTGCAAGAAATGCACAGAAATTTTCTTGATGATTGATTTAAGATTTTAAAAATTAACAACAATTAAATAATAAAAAATAATAATTTTTCCTTTCCGTTAATCGATTATTATCATGATTCTATGTAATTATATCTTAAAGTTCTGACTTATGAGTTTATTACTATACTAAAAAATAAAAAAAAGCATATTTCAATTTTTAATTGTTCATCATAGACGTATATAACTTTTTATGTTTTTACATAAAATATATTTTTTTTTTCATTAAAATTTTATATATGTCTTGCTTGAATGTGCGTGTAAATTTTTAATTTCTCTATTTTCTTCTTTATCTTGAGAAAAAAAATTGATGCATTGAAATAAAAAGAGTTGGATTTTAAACGAGCGTATAATATCATAAAACGTTGATTAACCCGTTAAGTCGATTTTGTATACGATGAGTTTAACAAAGTGAATATATACGTTGCCACAATATTTGCAGGTGCAATCACAAATGTCTCAAGTAAATTTTTTACATGCATATTTATTTATACACACAGTCGTAAATGTAATTTCAAAAATAATCTTTTTTTTTTTTTAATTTATAAATATAAAAAGTAAATAATGATATAATATTCTTTTTAAAAAATGAAAAAAAAGTGTAAAATATCTTTTTATGTTTTTGCAAAATATATATGTTGGTAGATTTAATTTTTTGCTTTTTGTATATTTTTTTAGAATGAAGAAACGTCGTTAAGTGGCGGATGGAATTAGGGATCTTGGTGGAATAAGACGGAAGACCTTGAGGGTATTAGCAGAGTAAGGAAAATACGTAAGGCAAAAGATGGTGGCTAATGAGTCGAGGCATGATTGATTCATCTATCCGTTTCATTCTTGAGGACTTTTAGTATTTTGCTTCCTGATTATTTCGGCATCACGCCTCTTTTCGACACTTTATTCAACATCTCACCGCATCATGCCTCTTTTTTTTTATCATCAATTATTATTTTTATGTCTTTCTATTTTTTTTTTTTTTATACTAATTTACAGATAAAATATATTATGATTCTATAGGAACACGACGTAGACAATAGACTTTAGCCTAGAATTGATTATACAAATGGTTTCGGTGATTTCAAGTGAAAACAGTCTCAATAATTTCAATGGTCTCGTAGAAAATTCATGATTAAGTTTGCTATTTTATTTTAAATTTAAACAAATAATCGAACATTAAATGGATCTGTTCAATTCATCAGACAATTTTAATGTCAATTAAGAAACATGTCTTAGTTGTAATAGCTCAGGACATTTTTGGAATATATTGGCTTTGTTTGTTGGCCAGTTAAAAACACTGTCATTGTTCTGATGTTAAACAATAGAATCACTAAAATATCAACTTAATCCAGTGACTCAAGTCAAATTAATCCAAACATTTAACGACTGAACCACCCCAGAGTAGAATCAAGTTATCTGATTTATCAATTTGATTAATGAATAGCTAATCTTTCGCTGAATCGTTATCATTATCATGCTGAAACATTTTGGTTATAAAAAAAAAAAATCCACATACAAATGACTTTAAATATATATTCATAAATTGTGGCAATATGATATTATAATGTTGAATGATCAAACATCATGTGGCTAGTTTATTCATGAATGTGATAACAGTAAATGTTTTTTTCACGTTTACAAAACGAGGGTGATAATAGGGAGATGGTAAAAATCGCGAGTCATTTACCAGCTTACTCATCGCTTTTCATGTTCAACATTTTACATTTTATCAACTTATCGTTTCCACCACATACACACCTCTATGTACAATGTTTATAGTGATATTCAAATCAGTGCGCTTTTCAGGCACAAGTCATGCATCTATAGCGTGAGAGTGCTTTGTATGAATTTTCATTCTCCCTTTATTATATATATCAATGGTATGAGAAAAGACATAATATGAAAGCCCCGGTATATATATTTATGACAAGCAGTATTGTTGTGCTGTCATAGGCGAGATGGATCACGCATTCCTGATATAATAAGCTTTATATTGTATATGTTATTAGCTACTGTACCAATATAACAAATTTTCTTCAACATCACTCGAATGACAGAGTGGATCTTATATTAATTTTATTGGATATTCATTATAAATTATTTAATATATAACACAAAAAATATAAAAACAAATAATTGCATTTTAAAGTAGTTTTAATTTGGTTATTTTAATTTTTTTTTACATTTTAAATATCAAGTAAAATTTTATATATAAAACTCAATTGAGTAACAAGAAACAGAAAAAAGACATGTGAGTAGAGGGCGTCGTGGTAATCGACAACAAGGTCGAAATGGGGTTGTGAGTAGAGAGTCAGGGGTCGTCAAGGAAAAACGAATATCATATATATATATCCAAGCTTACGTACCGAGGCAAAAGCAAGCAATCAAAGAGAATAATTCACGAGGCGAACCACATTGTTCCAAAAGGCTTGTTCCATATACCTGCATGATTCCCTTGGGATTACTTTAAAGCTCACCCCCTTCAAAAAAAAAAACAACATATATGTGCATAAAATCATAACAATCAAAAGAAAAAAAAAAAAATATACTAGTATAAATTTGTAGAAAAAAATACAGCTAAACATAAATAATAATATAAAAACAATTTATATAAATAAATAAAAATAATAATGCATGTTTCACATGTCATTTGTGTGTGAGATTATTAACAGCTTGTTCAGAATTTTTGGTTGTAAGTTTCTCACATTGGAGTGACCCCATATATACCTAACGGTTGTGTAAGTACGATATTATATGATAATCCTTGTTCGTGACTTTGGAGGCAATGCGTTCGACAAAAGAACCCCCGACTATATGAATAGGATGGGGAGTTATACAGGAAAAAAAAAAGAAAACGTCAGAGGCTTGCTGATTCAGTATGAGCCAAGTGTTGGAAGATATGGAGTGATGAAACTGCAAGAAAGAAAAACTAATATGTCGACATGGAAGGAGAATATAATAATAACATTTATATAGAACTAATAAAAGCCATAAAATCTGAAGATAAAAAAAAATGAGAAGGTGACATGAAGTAAAAAAAGATGGAAAAGGTAAATGCAGAGGCTGTAATTTTTTTTTTTTTCTCTGTTTCTTTCTCTTCATTATTATTGGTATTATTATTATTTGAAAAAATTTTATTTCTATTTATTATATAGACATATATACACACGAGTTCGCACCCCGTTGTGCTTGGTTCAGAAAGAAAATTAGTTTTCAGAAAACTTTTATCAAAGTGGTGAAAGGAAACTGTAAGGTTTTTCTCATTGGAAGGCTATTTTTGTTCGCGAGAAGAAGGCGCGAGTGAAAAAAGTAAAAATAAATAAAAGAGGTTGGAAAGGAAATAAAGAAGACGAGAAATGAAGAATAAGAAAAAGAGGTAACTAATGTATATAAACGAGAAATAAAGAGAGAAGAAAAAATTGAAACGAAGTGACTATATGGGGGTTGAAAAAAAAAGAAAAAAACGGGGATTCAATAGCTTTTATTTTTCTCGTGTTAAACCGCTAGGCGCCACATTCGTTTTCTCTTACTAAGCAAAATAAATAAAGTAAAAAATAAATAAATAAAATAAAAGCTGCAGGTTGCTTCTCTTATTTTCTTTATTACATTTTATTTCAACTTCCTTTTTTTCTCGCCCTAAAGAAAAAAAAAAAAAAAAAAGCCATTTTTATTTTATTTATTTCCTTATATGCGTGAAAGAGAAATAAAAAGACAGGATCACTAATTAGTTTTCAACAATCAGGCAATATAATATAAAACTTGAATATTTTAATGTTCTTATATTTTGTTTTATTTATTTATTTTTTTTATTTATTTTATCTTTTGTCAATTAACCTGGTTGAGAGAATCCAGAGAACAAGAAAGAAATTTCATTTATCTCATCTTGAAAACGACGACTTGAAAACAAAAATTAAAAAAAAAAAAAATACCAAAATATAATAATGATAATAATAGTAATTAAAAAAAAAGATGTTAAAATATAAAAAAGATATACTTATTAAGCCCAAGGCACACTGAATAGCATTATCAGCCGTCGTTCTTTTATTCCTTTAATCAAAAGAATTTTTATATTTATATCAATTCTTTATTATGTTAATTTTTTTTTTTTAATACTAATTATGAAATACTATACATACATATTAATAATGTTATTTATTATTTCTTTTTTTTTTTAAATATTTAATTAATTTTAATTTGTGACAAAGTATATACATAAAAACAAGCAAACATAATCAGAAAGTTTTAAAGAAAATTGAAAGAAAAAAATTATTTAATTACATTGGAAAAAAAAAAAAAATGAGGCAAAGCAATTATGTATTAAACGTTTAGATTGTGAAGTCGGTCTGTATATACACCTCACATATCATCGGCTTCGTAATGTGTATGGTCCATTTAGCATTGTCCAATATCCATAATTGCCATCGGCACTGGTTAACGGAACGCAGTGTTTTCTCTCGCCTTTTTTTATTATATTTAATTTCATTATCTTACATGTCATATTATTCATTGGATATTTTTTATTTCTTTAATAATAATTTAAGTAAACTAAATATTTTAATAAATAGATATATGAATAAATAAATAATATATATAAACAAATAAATATATTACTTGTCTTATACTCGGTCGCAATCAGTCACGCGCATAAACGGGCGCACAAATACCGACTGAGCCAATTATCCAAACACACATATACCAAATGAAGAGTACAACGTAAAATATAAAATATCCTGTGACCATATAAATATATTTCTTTACCTATATTAAATCCCGAATGAATACACATACTAAAATGGAGAAGAGAAACCCACAGCTCATGAGTACAACCTAACGCACACGCGATCTGTTAAGATTTTATTATTATCATTATTATTATTATTATTTGTTATTTTTAATATATAAAAAAAAATTTTTTATTTTTATTTTTTTATCATCTCGTTCTTTCTGTCTCCCGTGTGTATTGCTGCCCCGCGGCGAAAACTTGACCCGTTGTATTGTGTTGGGGATCAATTTCCCACGACTCAACATCCCATAAATAAAAATACAAGACGAAAAAAAAAAAAGAATATTTATATGTATAAATTTTGTTGTAATGAAATTTTTACTTATGTCTCAATATAATTGTATTAATAATCATTATTCTTATGGCATTATGCGAGCTATCGGGATCTGACCTATTCACACCACGGCGCCTCTGGTGGCCGGAGTAAAAAATTGATTCCATGGATTTATTTGCACAGGAGTTTAGCATTGAATTTGAGATTTTAAATGAAAAAAAAAACATGTGAATGAATAATATTGACGTCGAGACTATTGTGATTAATGAAAATGATGAACTTGAAATTTTTCTTTCGATTGACGACACAATAAGTGTGCGCAAAGTAAGTGATTTCTGCATGAGTTTGAAGGTTTTAGTATGATCGATTAATCAATGGTCAAATCATTAATCGCATTGTCATTCAAAATTTGAAGAAAATACGGTTATATTTTCTACTGAAGGACATGCTTGAGGGTATCATTTGAGACTCTGATAATTTATCCATCAAAATCAGTGTGACTGTGTGAGTTTAAGGTTATTCCCAGGTGGTCATTAGTAAAGATCACATGGTGAATAAATAAAAAAAAATACTTTTCAAGCATTCGTCAGAACTACCTTTTAATATTTACTTTGATAGGGTGTCACTTCGATGAATTTAATAAAAATTTTAGTTAATTAAGACGCAACAGTTTTCACTGTGTACACAATCACGGTATTTCACTTTTTTCTTTCCTGACTTGGCGGAGTCACTACCGTGACATTTAATAAAGGAATATGAAACCTCAAAATGAAGTTATATAAATACTTATTTAACTCGATTTTTCAGAAAATATTATTATAAATCTACGATACACCTGACCAGTTGATTCTCACAATTAAAAACTATAACTGATTAGAAATCCTTCGACGAAATTCGATTCTGCACGGAAAAAAATGACCATCAAAACAGGGAAACGGTTTAACACAATCACTTCACTATAGCTATGAAAATTTTAACTTGATTTTTAATTGTCCATTTTTCAATATGGTCAAACTCATTATCGAAATTGATATAATACATCAATTATACGTTGATCCATGTACTATACATGTAGTATATAGGTTAGGGTAGCTATGCCACTCATATGACATATAACCAAACATTTTTGCTGCTACAACTGGTCATTTAGAGTAATACTTTTCAACCAGATCACAGCACTAAATTTTTTTTTCTTATGATCAACTATTAGTAATTTAATAATTTCAAAATCCATTAAATCTCATCACAGAATATATATGTTAACAATTTCAAAACTAACATTGACTAAAAGAATCTTTTATGCCTCAACCAACTTCAATTTTATATATTATTTTTAATATTTTTCTGATTAAATATATCATCATTTTTTTATTTCAAAAGATAAAAAAAAAACAAAATTATCAAACGAAATTTTAGGAAATTAAATGGATCAAGATTAAAGGGAGAAAAAAAAATATATATATGACATATTGTATTAGATGAGTTTATACCGAAAAACATTTCGTTATGTTTATTATATCTTCGATTATGCTGTTGCGGTATAAAAGTTATATTCACTGTCTCATCTACTGTATGTTCAAGGGAAGGAAAAAAAAAAAAAAAAGGAAGAAGAAAGTAGTTGGATGTATTATAAGGTGGTTGAAGTGTGGAGAGGGTGACTGGTGGTAAAAAGAAAAAATAAAAAAGGCAATGAGGGAAAAAAATATGTGAAGTTATATATAGTTGTCTGACAATATATATATGATGTTGTATGTTCTACTTGGAATGTAGCTGCAAAGCCGCGTCAATACACCAGGCTACCCGGACGATAAAATAAGAGGATGAGAGGGAGAAAAAAAGAGTGGGTTGTTAGCTGTTTTGTAGAATAAGGGTAAGGTGGTATATATACTTAAAAGAAGGGATGAAGTAAAAGGTAATACCAATAGTGTGAGTGAGATAACACGAGGGCGGGACTTACTGTTTCTTCTGTATATACTAGAAAGCAAAGTAGGTTTAAGGGGGTTAATGGTGGGGTAGATAAAAATGGAAAAGACGGGGTTGAACTAAGAGGACAGAAGGAAGTGAGGGTGAAGAGATCACTGCGCCACCAATATTACTGCCAGCTCGAAGATTACCAATATCCTTGAAAGCGCTGTAGTTCTGTCATAACAGACGAAGCTTACCAAAATATTACCCGACCAACACCACCAAAAAATACTGCAGTTCTATATATATATTTACCCAACTTGTATAACATCAAACTTTTTTTTTTTTTACTATTTTTAAAAATTTTTCTTCTTTCTTTTTTAACAAAAAAAAATGCATAAAAAAGCTTTCTATAGATAGTTAATATAAAATGACCTCTTGCACAGTGGAAAAAAAAAATTTTAAATGAAAAAAATTGTTTATATTTTATAGTAGACTTCAATATGAGACTTCGTTTAAATTTTAAAATTTTAACCTGGTATTTAATATTTTTTTTTTTTTTACATGTTTAATTAACACATTTTAAATGTTAATTTTCTATTGAAGTTTTTTTTTTGGCTAATTTAAAAATATCATTTTAATATTTTAACCAAAATTTGATTTAACATTTACATTTATTTATTAAAATTTTGTTTATTGATTTGGTATTAATAATATAATTGTCTATAGAAAATATAAATTTGAAACTTTATTTTTTAAATACAAACAAATTTATTCTTTTTTTAAATTATTAATATGACTTGGGGGATTGAAAAGATGAAGAGAGGGGTATTCTTTGGTATATTATTATTTTCTGTCCTCAACATTTGTTATTGTTCGTATCAATATAGCCTACAAGGTCGTTTTTGGTTGAGAGAGGGGTTACAATAACGTATTGTAAAGTTGCTTTGTATAACACAAAAGTTTAATCCGCGATCTCCACAGTGTCAACACGGATTTCATGCTCTTGGACTTTGGAATATGTGCATAGCGTATATACGTTATAAAAAACCACTGAGTTATTCTCAGGCCTAAGGGGAACATAAAGTTCAATACGGAAACCCATAATCCACCCCAATGCTATAGTAATCGTCATTTGACAAAACTATAGTTGTTTAAATAAAAAAAAATAATAAAAAAAACAGTAAATCCCCCAAAGCGATTTTGGATAAACTCTCATCATCTCATTTGAATCAAATTTTTTTCCATTTTTTTTTTTTTTTCACAATTGCTTATTGCAATTATTTATTTCTTTGTCAGGATTAACTGATTTTTATCAAAAAAACAGATTGAATGTGACAAAGAGAAAAAAAAAAACCAACAATATTATTTTTTAAATTTGTTTCTTTCATTAAAATCTTTTTATTTGACTATTATATTAATATGACAATTAAAGTGCGTAACTGTATGATCATTTGATCCTCATAGTGATCATACAATGTCGTCAAAATTTTTTCGCAATTACACAACATCAAACGTGACACATACGAATTACATACTCTCAATTTTATTGGACAATCAATGAGATAATAAAGAAAAAAAAAAAAAAAAGTAGTAAGTATAGATATATAGTCAGACAATGTAATTACGATGGTTTTTCTTATTTTTTTTATTTTTCGTTTGCATCGGGGTAATACGGATTATACTCTAATATTGGGATTATTTTGACATTCTTATCTTATGAAAATCAAAGTGAGGTAATCCCATGGGTAATGTGTCTGTAATGTCACCCCTATTTTCTTTTTTTTTTTCTCTATGAAGCTGTCATTCAACGACCCTTCTCGCCTACTTCAAGGACCCCCTTCACCTCTGTCGTTTTTTTATTTTTTTTGATTTTTTTTCCTCTTTCATTTTATTCTTGATAATCTTCTATTACCCGAGTGGAAATTTAGTTAAGGTTCTGATCAGAACCGGATCAGGGAACCTGATTTCAAATCAGAACCGGATCAGGAATCCTGTTCAGGAACGGATCAGAATGTAACGCTCTTTTTTAGGATTCTGATCAGAACCGGATCAGGAAACCTGGCCAGATTTTAGGATTAGAGCCAGGATACCTGAACAGGAATGGATCAGGATTCCTGACTAGAATATAACCAGGAATCCTGTTCAGGAACGGATCAGAATGTAACGCTTTTTTTTAGGATTCTGATCAGAATCGGATCAGGAAACCTGACCAGGATACCTGATCAGGAATGGAACAGGATTCCTGATCTGAAACGGATCAAGTAATTTTTAAAAAAAAATTGTTTTTTATTAATTGATGTTTTGTAACTAATTTACTATAGCAATGTTATTGATGAAACAGATTGAACGATAAGATTGTATATACCTAACATAACTTAAATTACCTAACCACTAGCGGGACGCGAACTCGGAACTTTCAGATTACAACTACGGACCTTAACACGCGCGGCCATACTATCGATGATCTGATGTGATTTTTTGCTTTCATAAATTACATCAGCTCAAAAAAAACTTAAATTAGAATTTGCGACGTTAATTTAACGTAAAAATAAAATATAACAATTTGTTAAATTGTCCCTTGTCATTTTGTTTTAGAATTAAAATTATAATAATAAATAAATATTTATTATAATAATAAATATTTTTCCTGATAATATCCTGGTCAGAATCTGTTCAGGAAACCTTATTCAGGTAACGTTCAGGTTTCCTGATCCTTTCCTGAACAGGAAAACTGAATAAAAAAAATTAAATTATTTGATAAATTTTTCCTGATAATATCCTGGTCAGAATCTGTTCAGGAAACCTTACTCAGGATACGTTCAGGTTTCCTGTTCCTTTCCTGAACAGGAAAACTGAATAAAAAAAATTAATTTATTTGATAAATTTTTCCTGATCGTATCCTGGTCAGAATCTGTTCAGGAAACCTTATTCAGGTAACGTTCAGGTTTCCTGTTCCTTTCCTGAACAGGAAAACTGAATAAAAAAAAATTAATTTATTTGATAAATTTTTCCTGACAGTATCCTGGTCAGAATCTGTTCAGGAAACCTTATTTGGGATACGTTCAGGTTTCCTGATCCTTTCCTGAACAGGAAAACTGAATAAATAAAATAAATTTATTTGATAAATTTTTCCTGATAGTATCCTGGTCAGAATCTGTTCAGGAAACCTTTTCAGGATACGTTCCGGTTTCCTGATCCTTTCCTGAACAGGAAAACTGAATAAAAAAAATTAAATTATTTGATAAATTTTTCCTGATAGTATCCTGGTCAGAATCTGTTCAGGAAACCTTATTCAGGATACGTCGAGGTTTCCTGTTCTTTTCCTGAACAGGATTGGATAAGGTTACCTGACTTAAGGAAATCGTAAGGTGTCCTGACCAGGTTCGGGTCAGGAATGAGTCAGGTTCCCTGAATAAGGAATCCTGATCCGTTTCTGATCAGGGTTTGAGGTCAAATAGGGCATCCTGAAAATTTTTCCACTCGGGTAATTGCCACAAAGAAAACACACACGAATTAATTAATAAAACTTTTATAATGTGAGCTTAAATAAAATATTTTAAAGCTTAAAAATTATGAATTTCTCATCAAGATATTTTTTTGTTTTCGTATTAATAAAAAAATTTGTAAGTTGATAGAAAACATTCATTGAATTAATTTACTGTCTATGCTAAATAATTTTTTTTTTAACTTATTATCCTATTTTATAGAAAACTAGATTTTAGAAAAATTTTTTAAAACGAATTTTCTTCACGAAAAAATGCCATATATTTTGCCAATATTTTTTCTAAAGTATACTTCAATTAAAGTCCTAGATACATCTCGATTTTTGTCAATAAATTCAAATAATGTTATACTTTTTTTCTAAACTTTATTTTAAACATTTTTTTTTTTTTCATTATATCTGTATGATTAATACGATAACCAAATTTGTTTTTCAATAGTATAACACAATCCTCAAGCTGTTAAAATAAAATACAGATATATAATAAAAAAATCTTCATACAAAACATTTAAATTATTTTTTATAAGTCGATGAATTTAAAAAAAAAAAAATTAAATTATGTACCACATGAACGTATCTCTTTACGATAATTTTGACATATATATTTATCATATAGGATTTTTAATGATTTTACCACTTTATTCGGCTCTTTGATAATCCGGTGTTAATCCAGAATTGAAAGAAGATATGTATAAAAAAGAAGAGAAAGACAGCTAAAGCTAGCACCACGAAATTTATGCTTGGTCGAGCAAAACACACACACATATATATACGAACAATTTAAATGATTTGTTCGCACTTTCAAAGTAAAAACTCAAGTGTTAGAGTATCCACATATTTAAAAGTATACATTGAAGTATCTTTTGCACGAAAGAAGAGCAAGGAAGGCAAGGGCTATACAAGAGTAGATCGGTATGAATTAAAAAATAATAATAAAAAGGGAGAGTTTATGAGAAGTGTCTAAAGGACAAGCATTCAGATGTGAGACACCTTACCCATCGTCATAAAATTTTGCACTGAAATTAACGGTGCGCATCCACACATATGCATTTAGTTGCTTTTAATGATTTCTCATGTCGTTTAATTTAACTTGACGATTGCTCGTTAAAGTCAACAGTGATGAGCATTAAATGTCACACCTTCAAGAAATTTTTAATCTCTTAGTTTTTTTTTTTTTTTGCATTTAGATATATAAAATTGATTAAATGAAAATATATTTTTAAAAATAAATAAAATACATGTGTGTGTATACTAAAAATAAAATGGATAAATTAAAAAAAATTCAATTTCCGGTTCGTGATAAAAAACTCGTTCAAAGGCTTATCAAAGATAAAAAAAAAAATGTTAATCTTATACATTTTTGTGTCACTCAATTATATCGATGAATTAAAATTTTTATTTAAAAAAATAAAAAAAAAAAAACAAAGGATTTTTTATTTCCCCTTTTTCTTTAGAATATATATATTTACATCGAGATTAAAATGTCAGAATTTAATGGAACCTCGTTGTAGATCTGTATGATGTTTTAAGAACGACAGATGAGAAAAAAAAAAAAAAAAATTAAAAAATAATATAACTATAGACGGTTTTTTTTTCGACTAACGTTTCCGTCCTCAAACCACGGTTTGACTTTGTCGTTATATATGTATTTCAAACAATAATAATTTAGACACGTGTGGGCCATACGTGCCTTCGCACTGTCGGCATCTTCGATCAACAAGGGGCTTTTGTGGAAGATCAGAGAAGGAAAATAACACAAGACATAGACACAACAGGGAAAAGAAAGAGAACAATATATATACAACGAATAAATAACTGCGAAAAGAATGAAACAAATAAAAAAAATAAAATACGACAGAGATTGTGTGCTCCAGTTTCTGTCACATGTGTGTCTTTCTTGAGTTTACTAACGGAGAAATAAATTTACTAATGTTAAATTTTACTATATATATGTATATAAAATTAAAACGTACTTAATTAAGTCGACAATTAACTCGTGATTATTCGTGCGTCGATAGTTTATCATGATTTTTAATCTTGAGACACAAACAAGTTGCAGTTGTAATCGTAAAATTCCGTACAATAATTTTTTGCCAAGTTCATCGAAAAGTGAAATCTTTATATGAACAGTTAAAATAAATAAATAACCATTATATCTATTTTATTTAACTGCATATGTATAGTTCAATATAAGACTTTGCAATATATAAAAAATATGTATTTTATTTGTATATAATTTTATGAAAATTAAATCATCATTAATCTCAATTTATTTATTTCTTTTTTCGATTATCAAATATCAGTTTTTACAAGCGGTGATGTAAAAAAAAAAAAAATGATTAAATCACATCTAGTTTAACAAAAAAAATTGAGTTTAAAATGAAAAATTATTCCGTCATTGCCACTATAATAATTAAGAAAAAATTAAATTTTTTTTCTAAATTAAAAATCATAAAATAAATTAGCCAAAAAATTTATAAAATAAAACTTTTTTTTATTATTATTTTATGATTATTCAAATGTGATATGATAATATTATTTTATTTATATTCATTTATACACACGTTAACTGTAAGTTATGATATAGAGGTGTGTAAACGTAGATGTAGATAAAAAAATGTGATTGATCATTTGAGACAGACTGACAAAGATGCACGTATCAGATGATCACTTGTAAACAGTTGCATGTTTATGTTTATAATATGCTTAAATTTTATTTTTACATGTGCGTGAGAATAATACATAAGTGATGCTAACATTTTAAGCTTAATCTAAATTTTTTGTATTTTTTTAATTTTTAAAATGTATGTTATTGCTATAAATTATGTATCTATAAAAATATAGCTAAAGCAGACCGACATTTGGATTTTATATTTATTCGAGAATTAGTGTTTTAATTCTGCTATTATAAAAAAAACCGTAGTTGTCAAAAATTGAGAAAGTAAGAAAAAAGATTTGACATTTCCAATCCGTAAAAGCAAATATAAAAGGTAGAAAATTGTGCATTGTTTGTGCCAAAAAAAAAAAAAAAACATTTCTAATGAGATCAATGCCAAAGTAATTTCATGTCAGAGTTTTTTCTTCGTCATTTATTTCTTGCCGGAGTATTATCTCCTGGCATGTGCCAAAAACGGAGTAATAACGGAGAAAGCCAAAGTAATGTCGGAGAAATATTTCCACCATGCTCTTACAGCTGCTGCATCGCTGTCTTGCATTGATGGGTTGCCACATTAGTGCTACGTTTTAAGGAGGTTATACACAAATTACTCTTTTTTTAAAAAATATAATGAGAATGTTCTGAAATTTTGTATACAAGTAGATCTTTTCATTCTGAATACAACGGTATAATTATTTTTTTATGTTGATCGGTTAAATTTTTTGTAATTAATTATTGAAAATAATATTTAACATTGGCTCTTATGGAGATTTCAACCATTTTTTTCGGATAGAAAAAATGATGAAAAAGTCTTGAAAAAAATCACACATATACTAGAAACCGAGTTTTATTAATTGCGCGAAAAATTTTCATATGTTGATCGGTTATTTAATGAGAAATTAATTATAAACTTTACAAAAATTAGATGTGGCAACGTATGGCATGTTCAAACACACACACATACCTGCAATCCCATATATTGTATACGGGGCGCAGGCGCTTTACACTTTATTATTTTACAGTGTAGCCAAGTTTCACTTGAGACTGTGACGTCAGAAGCTCCCCGCAACACCCGCAATGAATTTGTGTATAACCTCCTTAAGAAGTGTATGTTGTGAATTTCTTGGGTAGGTAAATAGAATGAGCACTAGCAACTAGATACCTTTTGTCTAGATAAAAATTTCTTGTTTTAGGTAAAATATAAAGAACACATTATACCTCAACGATTTGTATTCATATTCCATCATTTTTCATTTCGCCAAAGTTTTTTTTTATTTTGGACATATATTTCGTTCTTCAACTGAGGAATACCCAGCTAATCAGTTTCTCGTAATTTTCCAGAAATTTTCCGGAAATGGTTTCCACTAATATAAACTAGAAAATTTCTGGAAACCATTACTAGATTTGTAAGAAGTCTTTCCAGAAATATTTATTAGAAATTTTACTAGAAAATTTACCAGAAATGCAAACCGGAAATTTGTGGTTAGCTGGGTAGCTTTGTTTTATTCGGGTCGTCGATTGTATCGAACCTCTATATGACTGGATACGAAACTTCAATCGTTCATACATCTAGCTGACACACTGTCTTTCAATTCTTAACTTTTGTCAATTTTATCAGAATGAGAATATATGAAACCATCATCTCTTTTTTTTTTTTAAAAAAAAAGGCTGCTGTAGCCTTGATGCGAGTTGTAAAAAATTTTGCACCAGTATGTTTTTGAGAAAAATAAAAGAAATATTTATAAGTTTTACAGTTTTCATTTATTTAGTTTTTTTTTCAAAACTACTTTGCGTACACCCAAGTGGAAAAAATATATTTATTGGAAATATGAAATAAATTTATTTTATATTTAGAAAAAATTTAGAAAAAATATAAATTAAATTTAAAATATATACAGTTTTGGACATACTAAAATTAAATTTAGAAAAAAATTAGAAAAGATTTAGAAAAAATATAAACTAAATTTAAAATATATACAGTTTTGAACATACGAAAATTAAATTTGAAAAAAATTTACAAAAAATAAAAAAAAAATTTAGAAAAAGTTTAATTTTAGTATGTCCAAACTTGAACATATTCTAAATTTAATTTATATTTGTTCTAAATCTTTTCTAAATTTTTTCTAAATTTACTTTTAGTATGTCCAAAACTGTATATCCATTAAATTTAATTTATATTTCCATTAAATATAAATTAAATATATTTTTTCCACTTGGGCACCACGAATGTGACTAATAATTTTTTTTTACCAATAACTAATCCCTAGTTGAATAATTTCTCAGGATAACTTAAGAATCACTCTGGATTTCTACGTAATTGAGACTTTTGGAAAAAGAGATTTCTGAAAAAAAATATACTGAGATAATTACGGAGCAATCTCTAGACTGTTTTCACTATATCTTCAAATTTTACCGGAATTTTCGCGTCAAAAAACCAACGCAAAGAGAAAATGATTTAACGAAAAATAAGCGTCAACATAGGAAACATATATAGGAGAAAGTTGGAGAAAAGTCGGAGAAAAGTCGGAGAAATATTTCCACCAGGAAAACTACCTGAAAGTCGTAAAGAAATACATCCTTTAATGCACTTTTTTTTTATTCAAATTAGAAATTGATAAGCTGTTAATAAAATGAAAAAATGAATCAAAAGTTAAGAAAAACGATCTTTTTTGTCGATTTTTTTTTCTTTCATTCCATTTATTCTAATATACGTTCAAGTTTTTCTAAAAAAAAAAAACCTATTCGTCTTTTATCAATCGTTTTTTTGTGATCGTATTCAAACACCATTGTTAATTTAAGAATATTATTTAATGCAAGAAAAAAATTTTCCAGTCATAGAAATTATTTTTATCATTCCAATTTTCATTTTGCAATTAATCACAATGTCTAGATTTTCCTGAAACACACGAATATTCAATTCAAGTATCTATGTCATTTTTGTTTTTACAAATCAAATGTATTTATAATTTTCTATCCAGCTAAAAACAATACAACATCAAAGGCCTTCCATCTCCATAATATAAAAAAAGAAAAAAACTAATTGAAAAAAAAAAAAAAAAAAAACCGTAAATGTATATACCAATTGAATTGCTTTATTTAGAAAAAATAAAAATAACTGAAATAAATCTAGATGGCTTACTATATGATCATTAAAAGTTAACTTGAATAATCGATTTAAAACAATTACACATAAAACATTGAGTTCAACAAAAGTAGAACAATTATCTTATGGTAGTTAATTCAGTTAAAATAGGAGTCAAACATTGAAGACAAACATTGTACAGACTTCTCTTCGATCGAAATAGTATGGAAAATAAAATAATATGAACACAAAAAAATACATATATATATAAAAAAAAAAAAACATATATATATACACAAGGGATAGTATATAGTATAAGAAAGAAGACCAAGTAAAGAAGGGCTGGCGGTATAAACCAACGAATAAATACTTGGAGATGTAATCGCTGAAGGAAACAAGCGGCGGGATTATTCGAGGAATAATTGAAAGCGCCGCTTGAGAAGCTTCTCATTCCCATTCTCGGGGTTTTGCTACTGTTATAGAAGTATTCGATATATACCAACAGTATATTTGTGAATCTTTGTATATGTGTTCATATGTGGTTATTTGTTGTTGTTGTTTTTTTTCATTTTTTTGAATGTTTTTTTACTCATTCTTTGTGATTGTGTGGCACGCTTGCCTCTTCTGTATACTTCTCTAACTTGAAACTCTTGTATTGCTTATGTCATTTTTATATATACACAAATACCTTTATATATACAATATAGTTTGTTTGTTCCATCTGCAAATGGAATGAACATACGGCAATTTTCACTGATTCGATCAGTGAAAAAGACCGCAAAAGGTAGACTGATCAGTTGATCATAATATACAAGTTTATATATAAAAAAATTTTGAACGTTTAAAAATTGACTATAAAATATCTTTAAACGACTTTTAATTGTTTTTATTATTTTTTTATGTTATTATCATGGTGAAAATAATTTATCTGAATTTTTTTAATGGCTGTCTACAACTCAATACGTTTTCCTTTGAATTACCCAAAATAAATTGGAGTAATATTTAGATTTAAAATGAAGTAAAACTGTTAGAAAAATTAATTACAACCACGTTTTTTTTTAAGCTCATCGAGCTTTTATTAATAGAAAAAAAAAATAATAATTAACAAAATATAATCAAGATAAAATACAGTAAAAATCAACAAATTATTTTAAATCATTAGCTGTTTCTATCAACGATTTACAAACTTAATTGTTTACTTAAATTGTTAAAAAATTTTTAAAATAATTTTATTTAAGTTATTAATAATTTTATGTCAATGAAATGCACGTGACAGGTGAATTCACAAGTTTTAATAAATTCTACACGAGTATAGCATGAAAAGGCGTTTTAAGCCTTCAAGAGGATTTTACCTAGGATTAAATTCATATATATATATATATATAATAATTTCCTACTTTGCATATTGAAACTTTGAATGAATAGAATTAAAATTATTTATACAATTATGGTATTTAACGGTGAGAATATATTTTAGATAGAAAACCTGTTGACGATAATGTGCGAATATAATTAATAAAATAAAAAATTTGTTATCAAAGCTTTGATTGTTTTGTCCGCACAATCAATACAAGTTTTTTTAACAAAAAAAAAAAAAAAAATTCCTATATATTCAATGCACGTGACCGGTTCTTAATTTTATCTTTACTTTAAATTGAATTTTAGATTTAACATTTATTTTTCAAGACAACTAACGCAATAAAATTATGGAAAAAAAAAAATAGGATATGATTGGGTAGAATAAAAGAGATGAATATAAGAAAAAAAAAATGAGAAAAAAGTAACATAATAACATAAAATAAAAAAAAAATAGGGGAAACAAAGAAGGACAATTTCAGTGGTTTTTATGTGTATTGAGAAAAGAAGTCCGGACTTCATTACTAAAACAGTAAGCGAGGTCGATAAATGGCCGCAATAATTCCGAGGAACGAACTCAAGTCGATTGTAGAGTAAAAAAAAAAATAAAAAAATAAAAAAGCACTCCTTTAACATGGATACCTTATACATCTCTTTCCACTTTTATACATGAACAATATATAGATATATTGAAGTAACCTTTTTTTTTTTTTCTACTTTGCGCCCAGCAGCTACATACACATAAATGATCGCCCTTTTTTTTCTTGATACTCTGTGGGCCGATAAATACTCGACCATTCGCGATAGTAATGTTTGAAAGTATAGGAATTGAAGATATCTCTTTTTCAACTGGGCGAATTATTGGCGTTTTAAAAATATTGTAATATTATTTATTCAAAAGAAAACGTTGTCTGAGCAATTGCTTTCCAATAGCCAGTTCTTCAAGTTTATAACATTTTATTTTTCCCAATACTTTTTTATATTATTATTTATTTTGATCTATCAATGAAAATAAAAAAAATAAAAAATACCTTTTTAATTAAAAAAAAACAATGAATAATTTAATGAAAAAAATAATAATATTATTATGGATTATATATTAGCCTCTTTGATGATATTTAATGAGAAAAAAAAAAACAAATTTTATAAATATTTTTTAAGATAACAATAATACAACTAACTGTTGACAATTAAAATATTCAAACATTAAAATGTCAATAAAAGTTATGGTTATGTTGAGCATAGTGAATATGTATACTGAAATAAATGTTTTTCCTGAACCGGACTTTCACGGTCCTCTCACAGCATCGTTATAAAAATCAACTCGAGTATAGTAATTTGGATGTTTCCCCACTATGGCAACATCTTAGGAAACATACATTAAAAAAAAAAAAAAAAAACAACCTACACAGACAAATAAACATTAACTGTTTTAAATCCATTATTCTACCCATGCTCGTTAAATAAATAAATAAAAGAGAAGAACAAAAAAAAAAAAAAAATTGTAATAAAAGAAATAAATGAAAAAAAAAAATAAAATAAATAACGATGAAAACCAAAAATTACAAGAGAGAAAAATAAAAAGAATAATTTTTTTTTGTCGTCGTCGATCATCGTGGTGGTATCCTCTTAACGATTCTCAATTGCCTATAAACATTATTATCTTGGCTTTCTATTCCATTGGTATGTATAAAGGTGGACGGAACTGGCTACTTTCACGAGACCAGCTCGTATTGGATTGTGTGAAAGCAGGACGCACTTCTTACTGTTTCGATACCATACAAACCACACACGCATTATTACTTTAAACAGTACACCCCTTCTTTTTTTTTTTTTTTTTATCAACTTGTGCTTCATATAACCAAGTTGCATTTAACATTTGCCGACGGATCGAATCCACATCGATGAAACAAAAAAAAAAAAACAAGTAAAATAAATATACGACGAATGAAAAAAATACGCAGTTACCATTAAGAGAAGGAAGCAATAACCTGTGTCCCATGAGATTAGAAAAAAAAAATTATATATAAACAAGAAAATAAATGAAATGAGGAAAAAAATTTAAAATAAAAAAATTTTAGATAAAAAAATATGTATGGAATGATGAAAAAATTAAAGACAGGTATAATAATAATAAAAAAAAAAAAAAATTGAAAATGAGATAGATGGATAAATAGATAAAGAAAGATGGATAAATAAAAAAATGACAAATAAATATAATCGACGATCGGACAAACAATTTATTGCTCTGATAGCAGAAACTTGGCATATCTCCTTCCGTGTATATATTCAACCAGGCTGTATTTGGCTACCAGTCTACCAGTCCTGTTTGATGTCTCTCAGTTTGTCAGACCTGTTCGAAGGATAAAGGGGAGTGGAATGAAGGGTGACTTTAACATCTCGAAATACGCTATCGTATATATATACTTTTGAATTGAAGATGAATAAAAATAATATAAATAAATAAAATATAAAAAAATAATAGAAATAAAAGTGTGAAAAAGTCAACAACTTGCTAAGAAGCCACACGTTGTATGTGTCACAAACGTTTATTTTATTTTACTTTTTTTTTTTTTATCTTTCATTTCAACGAGTTGTTGTTTTTTTTTCCATACGCAATTCAAGTTGATATCAAAAACGAGTTTTTGGCAACCAAGTAGATGTCGATAACTTATCGAAACAATCGAACACATTGGTATTTGTATTTATTTAAATAGATATATAAATAAATTTTTTATTTTTGTAAGATTAAATTCGAGAAGCTATTTGATTCGTGAATAAATGACTGAGAATTAGTGGAAGTCAGAGAGTGAGTCACAGAAGTCGCTGGAATCATTTGTCTAAAGCCAAGTTAACTCAGCTTTTCTTCTATTTCTTCATTACTTTTTGCATGCAAAATGGCAAAAACAAAAAAAAACTAAAATTATAAATTGATATTCGAATTGAACAAGTCTTTATTCTGACCAACTTTTGCAAAAAAAATTAGTCGAAAATACTCATTTGTAAATGTAGAATATCAATTTGTAATTTATTTTTTAGCCATCAAGGTCCAGCTTTAGACAAATGATTCCAATGACTTCTATGACTCACCTTGACTCACAAAAATTTCCCATCATTTTCGAGTTGACTCATTAACTCGGTAGCCTCTCAAGTAAATCACCAAAATTGGAGCTAAATGTTGGATTAAAATTTAAAAAAACAAAAATGTATATCTCTTTTGACATTTAAAAAAAATCGTAAATAATTGTAAATTTTTATTATATCAAATTGTGTTTATATATATTAAATTATATTTTAATGTAAATTTAAAAATTACTAGTGGCTTTGAATTTAAAAAAGTATATATAATGATCAACAAAAAATAAAAATGTGAATAATGGAAAAAAAAAAAAATTGTCTTAAAGAGCATCTTCGAGCAAGCAAACACATGTTACCCACAAGACTTTAAGTATCAAGAAAAAAAGTAAAAAATATCAGCAATTGCTATAACGTCTCTTTGTCATTTAAACAGTGTATTATCAAGAAAAAGTATGAGCATAGTTTGCTGTTAAATCCAATGCGTATAGGGTCCAGAAGAAGAGACGTAACGTAATACTAACAACACAATGGATGCAACAGCTGCATGATAGATGGTCCAACCAAGTCAAACGATCGGTGTATGCCCCATTCGCATTCAATTCCACTTTTTACCCTTCTCTTTATTTCTCTTACCGTCCAACTTTTATACGATGAGACTCTCTGGCACTCCGCGGACCGGTCGTTATCGTCGCATTTATTCGCGGAAGCGACGAAAAAGGAGGCGACTTCACAAGAGTATCAGCTATATATATATATTACTCGTCGTAATCCTTTTCAGACTTTCCAATCGTCTTTCATATATAATCATTATTCAAAAAGAAAAAAAAAAAATTAAATTATATTACAAATGAAATAATAATGATTAAGTTAAACAAAAATTGGTATCAATAAATTATTTTTTATGCGTTTGGCTTCTTGTTAAGATTGAATAATTCAAATATATATTATTTTTTTTTTCATTTTAATTATAAATCGATAATTTTAAAATAATCATTGACAGTTGTTTAAATTATTTTTTACTGTGCTTTTTTTTTTTTTTGCTGACCTTGAAAATACTTATTATTCTTACGTTTATTTATTGTAATAGGGTAATCTATACCACATTACATTATTTATACCTGCATTGAAAAGAAACGACTATTGTTAACCATTTATATGAACGAATCCATTGGTTATATATACATAATCGCTTAACGCTCTCACATTAAAAAAGAAGAAAAAAAATAAATAATATATATAAGAAATAAATAAATAAAACAACTTTGTGTGACCATTGTTGAATTGTGATAGTTGGGGTTTTTTTTTTTTTATATTTTATCCACCGACTTTTATATATATGTAGTTTGATATATCCTCGACTCTTATGCCACTCTACGTTTCATTCTAACCGACAGGGGGCTTAGCAATGTGTGTTAACCAAAAAAGATAAATAGTCGTATTCATAGACACATGTGTAGATGGAAAACGATGAGTCTAAAATGCAAAGTTACAATATAAAGTCTTGTATTCTGATCCTCTCTACATATATATTCAACTATTTCTCTTGTTGCTGTTATTATTATTATTATTGTTTTTTTTTTTTTTATCATTATTTATTTTACTTTTTCAGTTATAAATCTTGTGCGTAATTCTACGTGACTAATTAATCTCACCCGGTGAAAGTTTTAAGGTCTCAAAAACACGTTCTCATTTTCATTGTCGTCAATAAATCAATTCATTATTTTATTCATTGAATTTTGTAGATAAGATTTGTTTTTTTTTTATTTAAGAAGATTTTATTTATACACTGTTGGAAAAAACAATGTTGAAATTAACATTTTTCGAATGTTAAAATTAGTAGATATTGCGTTTATTAGATATTAATTGAACTTTAAAAACTGGTACGTGAAAAAATATAGAAAATAATGTTTGAAGAAAATGATTTAACATTAAAAAAAAAATATATAAATTTAGTAATTCAGTGCATTATAAACTGGAACACATGTAATTAATTTTTTTCCAATTTAAACCACCTGGAAATTAATTAATAATTATTCATTGACTTTTTAATGAATTTTTTTCGAACAACAATAATTATATACATATTAAATTCACAAAATAAAATATTTTCTTCAATTTATTTTCAATCAAATTAACTGGAATTTCAACTAAATAATTTTGAAATAAAAATAAAATAACTAAAATGACATATAGAAAATAAAATTTAGTGTATTGATGCTTTAATCGATTTGCAAACAGTATACTGCATCCGTTTGTTTTTTTTTTTTTTTTTTTGTATTCATACGGGAAATAATATAACAGTGAAAATAAAAGAGGGGGTTAAATAAGGGTGATGTAGGTGGTTCACAGTGTACTCAAAAAGGACCGCATATATAGAATAGAGGGATTTTGTTTCCCTGGGGAGCAGTCAAAGCGCGTGGCCCTTGCCATGACGATCTGAGCATCAAACAAGCCTTACGCTTTTGCACATGATAGGAATCTGGGTGTAGGATAGCTTCGATAGTGGGGAAAAAATAAAAAAAAAAAAAAACATATACAAGTACTATATACGTATATATATGCACACACTCGATCGTATCTGCCTACTTACGATGCACCGCGACAACCTAATGTATAATCATACACGTCGGACCTGATATCCAACGAGACAGAAAGACGAAACTGCTACATTGTATCCCATACGTTATAACCCTATACTTCTACCACCTTCCTTATACGTTCATATAAATACATGAGTTTTATTTTCTAATTGACCACTTGAATCATGTTTCTTGCTACAATTCAAACAAAACAGTTTTTTAAAACACGTCTTGTGAAATTTCAAATTAGGAACTGTCGATAAATGAACAGATTTATTTAGATGTCATTCAATTTAATTCTTTAAATTATATATAATTTTTTTCTTCTTTTTTTTTTTATATTAAATTAATCTAAATGAATGAGAAATTATTATTTTTTTATTTTACATGTTGTTATTAGATAAAATTTTTAATTCAATTTAAATTTTTATTATTTTTACTTGTTGTTAATTTTTTTATTCAACTTAATTGTTGTTAAACAAAAATAGATTTCTTCATATCTTAGAATGGTTCATTATCTTGGAGTTATTTCTAAGATTTCTCAAGTCTTGTGAAATCTAACCGAGACTTGATGAAAATGACTCAAGAAAAAGTCTTGAAAATTTTGTTTTTCGGTCAACGGTCTCGTTGTTTTTGTTTGAATAGAGTGCAAAGAAAATCTTAGCATAAATCGAAACAAGCAGTAGAAACAAGTAACATTTCAGAGAAATGATTTTCATCATAGCGCCCTATCAAATCGCTCAGCATAAAAATGAAGTTAATATAACGTAAATCGATAATATCATTAAAAAATTTTGCATCATTATTAACGAATGTAACATCAACAAAAACACAATAAAACTATCAACAAAAAAAAATTATTCTTTTATTTTTGTTACATTGGATTTTTTATTATCATTTTATTATTTTTTCTGTGTAGTTTGATGTGTTAAAAAAGAAAAGCGTACGTGAGTATATAGCACAGTAGTTTCAAAGCCCTTCGAGACATTCAGCAAAACTAGAATAATCTCGAGGGAGCAGCAATTTATAAATAATTGAGACGCGTCCGGTAAAAAATGAATTACTAACCCCCTCGTTTCTTGTACAATATGAGGAGTTGTTTTACAGTAAAATGAGGAGGGGATACCCGCGAGAAATTGCATGATATGTTGAGCATGGAAAAAGAAAAAAATACGCGGGGTGAAGAAAATACATAAAAAAAAAAAAATTGGAAAAAAGAAAAAACGTAACATAAGCCGCATCAATTTTGCAATTGGAGAATTTTATGTCGCCCGGACGTCATATATTATGAATGAGTGTACACCGGGTAGTCGACCCTCTCTGTTATATCACCGTGACATTTTTTTTTTTTACTTTTTTTCTTACCCCCTATATATATGTGTGTGCATATATTTGTACTTTGCTTCGAAGCTGTGCTTCACCTTACAAATTTTATTTCTATACTACTTGATGTCAAGAAAGCACAAAAATAAAAATATATCTATTTTATTTTCGTAATTTTAAAACCATATTTTAAATAATTTTTTTCCATTTTATTATATGTGTATTAAACTACTTAGTTTCAAGTGATTGCATAAATTATTTTTATTAAATTCCATCAAACGAATTTTTTTGTTTTTTCTTTTGAATTTCGTTTTATTTATTTATTTTTTGATGAAAAAGAAAAAAAATTAGTGAAAAGAAAATTATATACGGGACATTGCGTCGTGATCGTCGAGTTGAAATTAGGAGAACAAATACAAGACAGCCAACGAATGAAGGACCAAAAACGAAATGAAAGATAAAAGAAAAAAATAAAAAAAAAAAAAGGGACTAATATACGTTGCTATGCGCGCACTTTAGAAAGATAAAGTTTGTAAAGCATTTGCCTTTCACGCAAACATCGTTTTAATTCACGAATTGGGTGGTGGATGTTGATGGTGGATACAAGCACAAGTAAAATCGGACAGTAAAGGTAGGTACTGAGAAAAAAGCATACTTTTTAAAATGTATATGTGTATAATGAAATTATGAGGGTTCGAGAAATCGGGTGAAATGTGGGTGGAAGAGTGTTTGATGGTTGGACAAGGGCAGTCAGTTTCACTGAGGCGAATAATCAGGGAGGCATTATTTCTCTTTGAGCCATGTACATATATACTCCTCCATGTTTTAATGCGAAGGAAAATGTCGACTGTGTTTTTTAAAATTTGTCAAATCCCTCAACAAAAAATAAAGCCTTTATATTTTTATTTATTCATTTTTTCTCTTTCTTTTTTTCATCAAAATAAAATAATTAATTGATGAAATTACGCAATTATTATTACAAAATAATAATAAAAAAAAATAGAACTATTTAATTGAAATATAATGCCACAATCTATGGTTTATATTTCAAAAAAATTTAATTGAAAATTATTGCTTTTTTATTTGAATTTGAATATTTTTTAATTTCAACTGATTTTGACAACTTTATTATATTTCTAAAACAAGATGTAATAAAAAAAAATTCATTAACAGATTTTAATTCAAGAGAACACAAAAAAATATTACAAACAGAGAAATAAAAGTTTTTTTTTTATTATTTTTTTGACAAGTAAGACGATTTACATATTTTTTTTTTTATTTTTAGTCAAATATTCAAAGTTGTCTATGAGCAAAGAACAAAAAAAAAATATATATATAAAATCTGTGGGTGTCAAGTTGAGTATACTTTTGGTCCCTCATATTTCACATGACATTTGTTGTGAATAAAAAGAATGTTGTATTCTTTAAAATATTTTTTTTTTCAAATATATATATATTTTTAACGACTGCTCTCTCTAGTGGTTTCATTATGTATTTTTATATTTTTTAATAATATGAACACATACTATCTGACAAAAGAATATACTTGTTACAAAAAATTTTCACGATGCTTTCTCTCAATATATTTTGTTACTGATGCGCACGCGTTTGTCCAACAATTATTATTACAAAACATGCAACTATGACTCTTGAGAATATTATTGTCACTGTGTGCTTATATATTTTTTTTTTGTATCAATTATTATTATATTAATTTGACGATGATTATATGTGTGTACACATAAAGAATCACCATTGTAAATTTTTGTCTTTGTTATTTATCCAAATGTAAATAAATAATGAAAAATAAAACTTTTTTAAACTCCGTTTTGTTTTATGAATAATGTTTTTCATATCTTTGTAATGTTGTATTTTTACATTCACTTTCACAAAGACAAAACATAGATGATTTACTGATTTATGAAAAGAAATTTTATATAAATGAATAAACAACTATAAAAAAAAAAATAATAATGTAAGATTGTAACGTTTTTTTTTTTTTTTTATGAATACGTTATGAGTGTCATATTTTAAAGAATAAAATAAAATTTTATCTTAGACAACATAAATGCGTCAATAAAAATAAATTCTTTTAATTTTAATCTAAAATCAGAACTAAATTTTTAAAATTTAATAGAAAAATAATTACTATATAATAAAAAAAAAAACAATTTGTTTTGAAATACAACTGAAAAGAGAAAACGAAAACTGATTTTTTTTTTGTGATAACAAGTGTTTTATGACAAGTTTAAGTTTTCAAAAATCTTTAATAATCAAAGAATAAATAAACCCTAAAATACCTGAACGTAACAAGTATGATGTCGCTATATATCAAAGATTTAAAAAAAAAAAAAAAAAATGAATATCCAGATATAATGAATCAATGCTTTATTTATTTTTTTTTTCGTCAAAATTTCTTGATTTATATAGTCTCAACTATATAGTAGGCGTGATGAAAATTTTTCCAATTATTTTTAAAACGGGAAATAAGGATTTAGTACTATTATTATTATTATAATATGTATTTTTTTATTTTTTTAAACTTAATTTATTATTTCTTTTGAAATTGTTTGTGAGATGGAAAAAGACGAGTTTTCACAGTGTGCCAAGAAGTTGAATCGGCCTGTTCGTGTGTCCCGCATGGGAAAATAAATCTTGTGGACACTTACTATACCAAGAGAGGGAAAAAATGAAGAAAAAAAAATAAAAAATAAAGAGACTGGACACTGGACGCTGTCACCGGACACGGGTACCAGGGACTTGCAACAGATCACGTGCGTGAAAGAGACGACGGCTATCAATGGCTACATTATACGACACCGTTTGTGCTCTTTGGTTTGGTCTTTGGTTTTGCTCCCACCACTGATTGTGGTGGTAATGCTGTATACTTCCTATCTTCATGTATATGAAAAAATAAAATATATAAAAAAAAATAAATAAAAACATACATACGTACACATGAAAGAAGTCAGACAAGTGAGAAAGAGCCAGAAATATACCAATGGTCAAAAGAATACCTATAGGTATAACTACGTATATCGTTCACGACCGTACATAGTGTAACGAGCTGCCCATACCTCTTCTTCTTCTTCTTATTTATTTTATTTTTCTTTGTCTTATTTTTTTTTTTATATTATATTTATTTTTCACTTTGTTTTCTTACTTAGTTATGTGTACATGTATATACTTTCAACCATCTCAGGCGTGAGACTCTTGTATCTCTCTGTAATTCTTCTTCAAGTGACTATTATAAATACATAATCTCTTGGTGACGTTATTCTATATACTTCTTATCTCATCGTACTTTGTTTCAACAATGGACGATCGACAATGTGCCCTCGTAAGCCAACGTCACATTAACCATTAACCTTGTCGACTTTACAAATAATATATAACTCTAAATGTCTTCCTGTATGTAAATATATTTATAAAAATCGAAAAGTTTGCCACGAGAGAAACCACTAAACTATTTTCTTTGAAATATAACTGGAAATTTGGAATAAAAATATTTGAAATCTTCAAATCAATTTTTTTCTTAAACAGTATTTCAGTGATTTTTAAAAATTTATTAGAGTCTTTGACAGCATGAAATCATAAAACCACAAATTTTTTTCTTAAGGGTTCATTATTGTAAATAAATATATTGTTACGAGTGTGAAATCAGATATTCTCTTTTCTCATACGGTAGACAGAGATAGACAATATAATTACCTAATTAGTAACAATATTTATACTGTTAATAACAATAATTTTCAATACAGGACAATAATTTGAAATCTTTGAATTGACGTTCACAATATTTTAAAAAGCTAAGAGCTCTTTTGAAATGTATTTAAATTAAAAAAATGTTTATAAAATATCAATGAACATATATATAACTGACTAAAAATTTAAAAATGATTCCCAAAATAATTTTTTATTAAAGTTTTTAAAATGACAAAAAATTATCGAAATCGTTATTGGCACCGATACGGGGAAATTTACGAAAAATACGGGGACATTTACGGGTTTCACGCACACAATACAATCAGACCTACACTCACACACAATTGTGGCTATATGTATTCACCGTGAGTTTTTCCATAACCTGGATAGATGTCCCCGTAAATTCCCCCGTATACGATGCCAATAGCGTTACCGAAAAATTATTGTATGAATTAAAAAGTAAATATTTAATTTCATATGAAAATTTCATCTAGTAATTATAAATACAATTGATTTAATAGCCACTACAATTTGCACTTTAATTCAGTGTATTTTATATATAGAATCAGATATTTATACTTAAATATTTTTGCTTATACCTCAGCAAACATCGAAATCTCGTGCATTAGCATATCGTCTATCCCGGAACACGAGATAATTATATATTATTATAAAGCTAATTAATAAAGCTCAAGCTTTATATATGGGCTTCTTTTTTAACTATATCTTGATTATTATTTTTTTTGACTTTGGATTAGGATTCAATTCCACGCACACTGAGAGAACTTATTAGTCAATTTCACGTGTAAAACACGCACCTTCGGACCGTAAGGACATTTTTGTGAAATAGACGTGGATTTTGATTTTTATTACCGTATATTTCCCGTAGCTGTAATGTATATCACAAAAATGTCTTTACGGTCCGAAGGTCCGTGGTTTCCACGTGAAATAAACTCAAAATTTCTCTCAGTGACAAAATTGTAATATTCGAAGAACCACTGATATCGAACGAATTTTATTTGAAATTTTCTTCAGTAAAAATTTTTATCTTTTTTTTTTTTAATGTTAACACGCAGTTATTATGAAAAAAAAAAAATATATATATACACATATATTATATTGATTTAATTTAACTTACCGGGATTTAATCTGGTTTCGATAAATTCTTCCTACGCTAGGGCTGTGTCCACCCACCACCTGACAATAGCCGTGAACATTGGTATTTGTGCTGATAATCTAAAACAAAAGAAATCAATAAATCTTTATAAAATTGCTATATGTAGAAAATTAACATTTTAATTTAACTATTTATTTATAATATTGAAAAAAATTACAATGTTCGAACAGTAATCGTGTGGTACGAACAATTTTTTCTTAATATTTTTAGGGAATTAGGAATTCTCTTGTTTATCATATTGAAATGAAAGACAATTTGAGACGTTACAGTATATAGTTTTCGAACAAGCCTCATACAATAATTGTACTTCACAACAATTTTCACCCTGCAAGTACCCTGGTGATGATAGTTTTTCGGATCTTCTACGTAGACCATGTTATGTTGCTTATTACTTAGTTTTTTTTCAGTTTCTGAACTCTCTCTCTAAGAAAGTCTCATATGGATTTGACTATAATAATATGAAATGATGCGGAGATGTACGCAAAAGAAGAAAGAATTTATAAGAGTCTGGAAAAAAAATTCCACCGGGGTAAGGGTAGAGTAGTATTTCAGTTTATTTTTAACAAATTAATAATGATCATTATCGAGAATTGCAAGAGCAATTACAATATGTCAAACAGTAATTTCGTTTCTAAATCATACATGTTCTAAAATTTGATAAATTCTATGCTTTGTATATGTTATTAAATGTTAGGAGTAGATGATGATCATTGAATGATTTAAATAAACACAGCAAGAATGACGCTGTAGATTGGAATTTAAAAAAATTCTTGAGTCATCCTGTGGGGATATAATTCCGGAACAAAAATGACATGTGTGAATAAAAGTGTAAGAAGGATGCTGGACATGCCGTTAACGTTATATATATATATCTATATGTATAGCTGCAGGTGGTCTCGAGATCTAAAAATAGATCGAGTCCGATCACAGGTGACGCCCGGAGGTCGAGAGAATCGTGAGTAACCTATAACCACCCACCATTCCAGTAGCAGCTTCTTGCATTGCCCGCACTTCTCTTTTTTTTTTAATTTATTTTTTTTCTCACCTCACTATATTTTAAATTTATTTAATTATATTAATTTAACGGATTCATATTTTTTATCTCTTACTTTTTTTTTTTTTTTGCAAATATATACATATAAATAAATTAATTTGAAAGAAAAAAAATTACAAGAGCCAATCGGTCAAGTAGGAGACGACCGAGTGGGTGAGCCAGTTGGAGTCGCGACAGTCGGAATTGTTCACTGAAGCCCCACGGACTATATTTTATTATTTTTTTATTTATTTTTACTCTTTCCCTCGTATATACACAGCTTCACTGTGTCTATCTCGTTTTGCTTGTTCGTACTTCACATATGCGAGAAAGGATGCTGGAAAGCAGCGGTATGCTATACAGTCAGGTGGTTCGCAAGGACGCGGCAGGCCGTTCACCCGTTCTCGCCAACTTTATTCTGCGGCAAACAACTCTCTCCCTCTCTTCCTACCGATCTCTCTTAATATACTTCCCTCCTCGCCAGTCAAACATATACATATCTTTTTTTTTTTTTCTTTTTCTAAACAAGTGTATATAAATTAATTCATTTTTTTCAATTTTATTGCTTCAAATTATCATTGTATATTTAAAAAAAAACAAAGTCAATATAATTATATATGAAGAAATAATTTTTTTCAATTAAATAACTTAAATTTTATATTATCGATTTATTCAACTTTCATTTTTTTTTTTTTTTCATTTTTGATTATTATTGCTATATAAATTTATTTTCATGTTTAAATTGTCAATATATGTTTTTCAATATTTATAAAACGAGAATTAAAAATAATTGTCTTTTTTTTTTGCTAAACATTTTTGTATTCATATATAGATAAAATTATGTGATAAATCTTTTTTTATATTATTTTGTAAAATCGATATTACAATATGATATAATCATGGAAGATTCACAGCACGCGGAAGTCGTCGATATATGAAGTACATGATGTGGGCGTTGAGAGACGAGGAAAAGAAGAAGAAGATCACCCGTCGAGAGCTAATAACCAAGTGATTTGGTCTCGTGGCTAGTGTTGCAGATGTATATACATAAATAAGAAAATGAAGAAAAAAAAAAATACATACATACACACACAGTTATATAAATTCTTTTCTTGATAAACTCGAAGCTGTTATTAGCTTTCTTTTTCGTAATACTTGGCCTGTCAACGCCAGGAAATGTAAGAACAAGTTTTCGCAGTTATTTTGTTAATATGTATGGTTACAATGACGTTCGTAATACAGAACTGTGTTGATTAATTTTATTTCAAAAAAATATTGTAACTATAACATGCCAATAATCAATATAAAATAAAAAAACGAAAAAGTTATTGGTATTTTAATTTTTTTAAATGACATAGAATCAATTCAAAATAATTACTCTAAATTCGTGCATATTCAAGTATTTTATTGATTAAAAATTTATGAATTTTTAACAAATGATGATATTGAAAAACAATAAAACTTAAGGTATGTACGTGTTTGCTTGGATTAAACTGTCCAAATTTTATGAAACTTTCAGCAGTAGTTTTGGATCATCGCTGGAAGAAAGTGACAAAACTTTTTCAATATTTCGATTCCCTACAATTTGAACCATCTCTAAAGAAAATTAGCTATAACATTAAAACCCTCAGAAAAAATTATAAAATAAAATAACAACAAACTGACTTAAATCAAAAGACGCATACACGCAATAATTTGAAATAATAAATGTATATAAAAAATATTCGTTAATAAAAAAGAAATCAAGAGAAAGAAAGAGAGAGAAAAAAAAAATTGTAGGGAACAGGGAAACGGGTGCAAAAGTCGATTGAACTGAAATTGAATGATTGGGGCGCGTCTGTAGGGTGCTTGATTGTTCATTCAAACAACAATCGTAATTGCGTTACACACTGAGCTCAGTAAAGGGGCAAGAAAGAAGTCAATGTGTGAGGGTTTTATTTTATTTATTATTTCTCTCTTTGGAACTTATTTTTCATTTCTTTCAATTACATATGTGTATAGATGAACATGGGAACTCCTTTTCTAGTGAAACACGTCTGTTCCATTTCATTGGGAATACAAGTATATATACTGTACACCATCAGTGAACAAACTTGAGCACCTTATTTCTAACTCTTGACACTCGACGTACGTTAACGTTGTTAGCGCTTCTGTGAAACGTCATCAGCACGCGTACCATTGTTTTATTTTATTATTATACATATTTTATTTTATTTTTTTCTCCTCTTTTAATTTTTCTATTTCTCACAATTCTTCAGTTTTTATATATTTCTCAGATTATAAATTGATATTTAATTATTTTATTAAATAAAAATTAAATAATCTGACGGTTTTTTTTATATATTTAAAATTTTATACAATAATGATGTTGCGTGATTCTTTATGAGGTGAGTATAATTATCAAATATATACATGATTAAAGAAAAAAAAATTGTATTATTCACTTTTGTATAAATTACATATTTATATATTATTCACAAGTGTTTTTGTGTTTATTATAACCATATTTATAATGTATAAATTTTTTATTCTTGCTTTGTCTTTTTATATATATATTTAGAGAGGGGTAAATATGTTAAAAAGCGAGACTAAAGAGGGAGTGGAGGTTAGGGAAACTAATGATTTGCTTAGTTAATATTTGTTCAGCTACATGTTCCTTTCAAGTCGCTTCCTAAATTGAGGTTGACGCATTGTCACCGTATTTTTTTTTTATTTTTTATTTCGTTTCTTTTTTTAAATATACATGTATGTATGTATGTATATTATTTTTTTTACCTACTTTATTTTATTTTATTTTTTTTTCCTACTTGTGATTAACATAATAATGCAAATACAATGACGAGACGAGTCAGGTTGGATGGGCTAAAGGCTTTTGTTTGGCCAGGTGAAAAATTCCGGCAATGTACCCATGCCGAATTACGTGTTACAAAAATATATTATTATATGTACTATTATTATGTATACGTATGTGTTAAGATAAACGGACTTTGTCCGAACCAATCAGAACATACATTATATGGTCAAAATAAAAAATAATAATTTTTTTTTTTTTGTTTTATTTGTTTCACGATTATTATTCTTCAAGTATTTTATTTTTTCGTCACCTGACAATAGTTTTCTAATGCAATTAGTGGGTAAATGTGAAATTACGCAAGTTAAAAGTTGACTCTTGTCTCTTGGGTTAATATTCTCGTTGGATAAATATATATGTTTGGTGAAATCTCGTGAGGGAAACGATGTGGAATTTATTATCAACGGAAATGCTCAATGTTTTGATGCTGCTTTTACAGACGTCCTTGAAGAATTGACCAGGCGATTCACCATGTATAGCAGTGAATTATTATTTTTCTTTTTTTTTTATGTTAAAAAGACAAGGAAAGTACGAAAGAGGGGATCAAAGAACAGTTTTTACCTACCATTGAACACTATGGATTCCATGGTCCATTCAAACTTAAGAATAAAGAAAAAAAAAATCGAAAAACAAAAAAAAAAAACAAAAAGTCAACCGGAGATTTCTCATTTCCAGGTAATTAATTTACAATGAAGCTGTTTGGTGAAGCCCCGCAGCTAAAGAGGGAGAAGCTAATCCTTGTTTTCGAGGGTTACTTATAGGTCTCGATCTTCCGACGGGTACCAGGGATATCTAAATATATAAATCTTTTTTTTTTTTTTTTTTTCAAATAGAAATTTTAGTTCTTTTGGTATATGGGCTTGTTGAGTATATACATTTATATACTCTTTTGTGTATACATATAATATAAATGTGTCCTTATTGTGATTGAAGGGGAAAATAAAAATCAACTGATAACCGCAAATACACAATAGCATGCTTCACTGGTCTTCAACACACCACAATCATTATTTTGGAATTTTTATTGCCTTTATTATTTCAATAATAATTTTAAAATGAAAAAACAAAAACTGGTTAAATATAAGTCAGCAGAACTCGACACTGTACACAGCGAAAATTACACTTCGTAATACAAGTAAAAAAAAATTGATTATTCAAAAAAACCGACAAATATAATTCTTTTTTCCTGTTTACTTTGTAGAGTTGAAGTTGGCTTGGTTAAAAAAAATTTTGATCGGTTGTAGATCTTTTTTATAAATCAATAAAGTTTGATTGGAAAATTTTCAAAAGTCTAAATAATATCGTATGATGACTTGGTTATATTATTTTTAATATTTTTATTATATCGTTTATATTAAAAGTTTAAATAATATTATTAAATAACTTTAAACTTTTTTTTTCTTATCGTTAATTGCTACATTTCAAAGTAATCATGTAATTTTTTTTTTTTTTATATTTTAGAAATTTTTATTACGTAATCATTATTTTATTATTAATGATTATAAAAGACTTGGAAAAATTAAAAATTATAATAAAACATCAACGATAAATAAAAGGTATTTATCATGTAATTTTCTTACTCAATCTGTTATCGGTAATTATATAATGGACAGTGGCAAATAATTGTTATGATTATATTTATTAAAAAATAACAAATAAATATTATTTCTTTTTTATTTGCAGAAAATAATGATGTATAATATCAAATATTTGAAATAATATAAAAAAAAAAATTAATTAGCATTATTCATAGCAATTTTTATGTTTTTGTAATAGCAAAGATGATGCGATAGAAAAAAAAAATTCTTATTATTTCTGTTTTTTTGTTTTGAATTATAAATGACGACTATAAATTCTGGAGATGGATAAATCAGTTATGCAGAAAAGTAACTGCCTCTCGATAATAAAAATAAAACAGTTGAAAAATAATAATTAACAGAGGAGTGCCTCGCAGGAAAAAACCGGACGCATACCGGAAAATGACAATCAGAAAAAAATACAGTTCAATATTGAGTGAGTGTTGGCTGTCTGAAGTCGATTGAAAGTTCAAAAAAGCTTTAGAGGGTAAAAGGGTTTTTCACCCTCTCTCTGATATTGAAAATATAAAAACTAAACAAATAAAAAAAAATAAAGAAAATAAAAACAAAGGTATATTCAGTCCTTTTACCGATATTAAAAATGAATATATATTTTTAGTATAAATTGCAAGGTTTGCAATCAGTATAAAATTTTAATTGAATATTGCAATTAAAAACATATATAGTTATATAATTTAATTGATAATATCTCTATAGTCATATGTATATATATATTGAGCTTTTATTAATTTACTTTTACACCAATCGACTCATCTAGAATCAGTCGAAATCATGGAGTATGTTTTTCGAACAAAAGCTCAACTGAAATCATGCAAAATCACTGAGTATAAAATCTTTGAAATCAGTCAAAGTTTTCAGCACTCAGTTAATGTCTGATCAATACGAAATAGAAATATTTTTAAACAATTATAGCTGCTGTAAATTATAACTAAAAATAGTAATAACTTTATGAAATTTTTCAAGAGACTACGAACGACTACCAATGACTACAGTTAAAAAAACTTGTGACTACGTGACTACGTTTTGACTAAACCTCAGCTTAATCGAAAAAATTTAATAATAGTAATAATTATAATAACAAATCAATAAATAATTCATATTAATGAAAAAACATATCGACTCAACTAAAAAAAATTATTGATAACTCGTAACACACAGTAAGTTATCAAATAAAAAAGAAATGAAAATAATGAAAAATATTCTTATTAGCAGTTTTCATTGAGTTTCATATAGTATACATATAATTTTATTTATTGAAATAACTTGGGAATGTGGAAGCATATGTGTATATAGATTTTAACATAAAATGAATAGAGCCCCTTTGAAAATACCGCGTTATCAAATGAATAAAAGATAAAAAAAAAATATAATAAAACAAATATATATATTTATTTTCATTGTGGAGAATTAAAGGGAAAAAAATAAATAAAAAATAAAAGAATTTTGTTGGTATGTAGCAAAATAAAAAATTATACATTTTGCATGAATATACTAAAAAAAAATAAATAAAAATTTACATAGATATATACACAATAAAATCGTATTATGTCTCCGTCAAAGCAAGCCTCTTTCCAATTTCCATTTTCTTCACCAATTCACATTAATAAAAACTACACAGACTTGAAAGAAATTTTTTTTTTTTATTTTCTCTTTTCTGTCTCCATTATTATTATAATATGAAAAGAAAATATTTTGCTTTGGAACATTAGCAATTTTATCATTATAAAATTAAAAAAAAATATATAAAAATTTTTATTTTTATTTCATGAAAAAATATTTAGTATGTTCATTAATAGTGGAGTATGGGGTCAATTCATATACAAAAAAAAAAAAAAAAAATCTTTTTATGTAATGAGATATATATTTTTAAAAAAATAAATATAAACAGTTATTATTTTCATTTCGATGAAGATTTTAATTAATGAAACTCGAAACAAATCTACCTCTCATTATTAGCACATTGAAAGAAAATTGTTACAGGGGGTTTAAAAAAGAATTTTTATATGACTTAAAAATGGACGTGTGTGTGTGTGTGTATGTATAAACCCCTCTTGGTACAAAGACCGTCATTGTGGCTCGTGGCTTGGCCAACAGGGACTTATAAAAGACGACTTGTTCCAGCATGAAGCTTTTAATAATTCATTTCAACGAATGGTGCACACTGCCTTTAGCCTTTTATACTCAGGTCTTTGGCACTTTTTTTTTTTTTCTTTTCTTTTTTATTATTTATATATATTTTTTTTCATCCATGTCTTTTTTGCTACTTCCTACTTCAGGAAGCTGATACAGCAGGTATATCTGCACATATATCTTCGACTCTTTTAAATTAACACCAAGTTGTTAATCACACTTGAATGCACGCACGCGCGCTTTAGTGTGGAATTTTCAAGATCAATATAATAAACCACTGAATTTTCAGATAAGGATATTATATACTTCCAATTATCTGGCATTTAACTTTAAAGCATTCTGACTTTGCACTGGTTTCTCGGAAATACTAAAAAGAAAATTAAACGGTTGTTGTTGTAGTAACAGGTAGTGGGTGATGGTAATTAGTATATTTTATTTTATGCTGATAATATTTGTAGAATTTGCCCCCATGCAAGTGGAAATATAATTTATAAGAATAGTAGTTTAGTAACTTGGTATCAAGTGGCCTAGTGGTTAAGGAGGCAAGCTCCCTGCCTACGGTGCTTGTGTTCTTGAGTTCAAGTCTATAGAAAGTTCTGGTTTTTTTACTTTGTAAGTAATGAAGCGGTAGATATGAAGTACGTTTGTATCTGCAAAAGGGCATTAATATTGTAATTTCAGAGAATGTGTGGAACAGATACTTCCTGGCAAACAACAAGTGAAGAACCAACACTTTCTTGTTCTTTGCTGGGAAGTATTTGTTCTGAACACCAAAATCTTTTTTGTTGAAAAAAATGAATAATTAAAATACTACATTTATTATTTTTTCTTTTAAATTGAAATAAATATTTCTTTATTTCAAAAAGATTTTAGATTTTATTATTTAGTATTTTATTTTGCTGTGGAAAAAATATTGGCATGTCGATTGTTGGACAGAAAAAATAAAATTTTAGAATTTAGAAATAATTTATTCTTTTTTAATTTAATAAAATGCTAAATTCAAATCAAGTAATTCTTATTTTTTTTATATTCTTTATTTCAAATAGATATGCATTCACGGAATTATATTTTATTGACAACAAATGTTTTATGATTGAAAATAAAAAATTGATTAGTATTTGCAACGAGGCGTTTTATGTATATATTTTTTTTTTTCATCTATAGTCATGGAAACTTTTTACAATGCTTGTAAATTTTTTTGTTTTAATAAATAATAATATTAGTCAAGTATTATGATAAAACACAATATCCAGTATTTTTTTTCTGTATCTTTGTTGATGTTTTTTCAAATATAAATGTGAATAATTATTCAACTAAATTGATTATCAAATTTCAACGTATCGTAACATTTATATTGGTAGAAAAAGAAAGACTAATTTATTAGCCAAGTCTCATAAATATAAATCTTCGATAGTTGTTCAGTTTTTAAAAACTAGAATCAAGAATTTTCTCAACCAGTCAAGAGTTGAAAAATTTTTTGCGCAAAGCTATACATCCACGGAAGAGGTTGATAAGATTCCTTCTTCAAATATATACGCTATATGAAAGTTAATGATTGTTGATGTGCGAGGGCGTACATCATTCATGTATACATACAAATATATATATATATTATATGAATATATGTTTATGGTCATTAAAGTAAGTCGTTTTAAATTATAGTCTACGTTCGAACGCACCGACTGACGTAGACTGATTGCACCTTCTTGTCTGTATGTTTTTGTCATTGAATAATTATTATGTTTTATATAACGATGTAAGAAAGAAATAAAAAAAAAATATATATTAAAAAGTTCTTTCTTTTTAAGCATTATTGCAATTTTTTTTTGAATCATATTTTTCGTTATTATTATTTCTTCTTTTCTTGAGAATTTTTGGTACACAAAAGTTTGGATGAATTACACATACAGTGATGTAAAAAAAAAGAGGCGATTGCCATGCGATATAAATTACAGGGTAAACAGAAAAAAATATATTTGAAGCATTGAATGGGCCACAGGTGATTCTGTAAATGTATATTCATTCTTATAAACTTGCATATATAAATTTATTTTTTAAAAATTTTTTCTTGTTATTATTAAAAACAAATTATTTTTTTCGGCTCTCAAAATTATTTTGCAATTTGTATGTATATACCCTAAACCATTTACCTGGAACAATGATAATAATCATAATGATAATCACCGTTGTAATAAAGATGGTCGAATGGAGCACCATCGCTAAGGGCGCATTGCTTGTATGAAGCAATTCAGTCTTCCGCATCTTGAATTTGTATTTTTTTTTTTTTTTGTTTTTTTTCGATAAAATTAAGAAAAATGTCCCACTTTGAACCCCAAAGATTTTGCAGGTTACAATTTTTATTTTGGAGCATGTTGTTTTGTAAATTGTAATCAAATTGATGATGTTAAAATTTAACAATGATATATAAATACAAAAAAAAAAAAAAAGTTATCCAGTCAATCAAAGTAAAGTATAAAGTTTAAAAAAATTGAAACTCATCGATAAATAAATTAATTCTGACACTATAATATTTCTCATATATCAATAGTAAAATCAGTAGCAAAATCAGTAGGAAATTATGAATCATTTAGACATTAAAAACTTTCAACACTGTCTTCATAAAAAGAACTTTATGAAGATGACTCATCAAAACTAGCATCAAATAAAACTCTAAAAGTGGTCTATACTTGGAACTAAACGATCTCTCATTTTGAACTTTCTGATAATATAAGACAATTACTTGTCACTCATGGGCTTGATGAAGGAATTACCATTAATTTTTATAAACAGTTATCAACAAGTGCATTGATCAAAAAAATAATAAATCTTTGTCGAATAATTTTTTTAAACTTTCCTTGAGATCAGTACAATCAGTAAAAACAGTAATTTTACATAAAAAAACATGAATAAATTGTAAAAGTTTTTATCTAAAGAATAACCTTTATTTATCTTAAAAAAAAAATGATTGCATAATCAATTTTAATGTCTCCAATTATTCTCGCTACTGTAAAAAAATTCGGCTCAATTTTTTATTTTTTTTTTCATGATTATAAATAATTTACTATTAAATTATTAAATTTAAAATTTCGTCAAAGTAACGCTGTTGATTAGAAACAAATTTAAAACACGATAGAAATTTTAATAACGTTTTTGTCAAAAAATAATTATAATTTGATAATTTTATTAAGAAAATAATGATTTGTTTTGTTTTATTTATCGTTTTTATATGCATCGTCATTTAATTAATTTAATCGTCGACGGATATTTGACAAAAGGGTTTTGTCTTGCAGTCTTGTGTATATATGACAAGATTCAATAGCCGAGTTCAATTAGTGTGATTGCAGTGAGGAGAAAGAAAGAGAGGTTGGAATGAAGCAAAAAAAAAAGTTGGAGGGCAACTTTACAGGACAAACGGCATGTGGTCGTACTTGTAGAAGGTCCTTTTTTTTATACTTTTATTTTTCTCATTTTAATTCTCTTTCAAATCTTATTTCAACATTTTTTTATTAAAAAAAAAAAAAGTATTTTTCTCTTATTTTTATTCTGTTTTCCGTATATAATTTTACGTTTACAAAGTGATTTTCTGCTGCTGTTTTACCGCCATTGACTTTGGAGTATGTTCATATGCAGATATACAACAACCAATTTTTTTTTTTTTTTTGCAACACCCCCTTCTCTTATTTATATCTGTATTCTTATTTAAGAATAAAAAATAATGCAGTAAGTAACGTAACGCAACACTGCTTTGACATTAACGTTTTTATCGCTTCATCTCTTTAATTTTTATTTTTTTATTTTCAATTTTTTATTTATCTTTATTTTTTATTTTCATCTTGAAGTACTTTTTTTTGTTCCATTCAAAAAGAAACGACGATAATTGGACGAGGCGGAGTGGAATTCAATTGCGACGGTTGTGGTCAAAATTTTTGGGCCAGACTGAGATGGAAAATTAAAAGAAAGTCACACATTCTTCTTTTTTTTTTTTTTTTCTTTTTCGAAATATCTTTTGCGTCATCTTCTTATTTAAAATTTTTATTTCTTTTTTTAAAATCAAATTCTTTTTTATTTTTATTATTTTTTAGAGGACATGTGAGGTATTCAAACTAGATCATCTCAGTTGAATGATAGATTGTTTGAGTCCAGGCAAATCGATCATTCTTGCACGAACGCACCAATTGACAGAGATTAATCGATAAGGGTTCATGAATAATTATGAAATAAACTTGACCATAGTCATACATTATTTGTTTTTTTTTATTATTATTGAATTTTTTCATTTAATTGTTTAATTATTATTATAACTATATTGTTATCATAATTTCTATTTATTTTTACTGAATGTTTATTCAAGAAATTTCGAAATATTTTTCGTTTATTTTCCTAAAACAACAATAGTATTTTTATTCATAAAAATACCTAAATTTATTATAACAAAAACAATAAAACATTTAAATTATAAAACAGTGACAAAATAAGCTCTTAAAGTTGAGAAAAAAAAATTTATTGTTATTTTATATATTTTTTTTTTAACGTGGTATTTTTTGTATGCAATTAGAAACGCAAATTTTCTTATATACTCATCGTTAAATATCTTTACTTGTTCATCGAGTTTTTTTTTTTCAATTTTTTTTTTTTCATGTAGCTTCTGCACCGGCTGTTCGACGAGAAAAAAAAATAACAATAAAGGAAGAAGGTGGAGTCTGCTTGTCCGGTTGGCTCTTTATTTACTTTATCAAGTTTCCATTAACGGTATAATATATATATACACTTGAAATCTTCCTTTTTTTTTTATTTTACTTAATCAATCATCATTTTTAATTATTTAACATTTTTTTTTTTGTTCATTTTTTATAGATAAAAAAATTATTAAATTTTTAATTATCCATATATTTTAATTCTGAGTTTCTGACTTTGCAAAATTTTTAAAATTGTATCAACATTGATAATAATTAATTTATTATTAATAATAATTTAAATTGATAGATAAAATTGTTTATTAAATATAAAAATATATATCCAATAAAAATTTAATTATTATAATAATGTATAGAGTTATTATAATGAAAAATTAAATTATTCTATTGTTTATTTATTTTTCAATAAAACATTGTTTACAACTATGTGTATATATGTGACACTTGATTCAGGATATCTAGATTTCGAAAGCAGATGAATTTAGTAATGATTATTTTTATGTGTCTTATGTCGTTGATCTTTCTCAGGTTGCTCAATTTCATCGTGACCTAAATAATACCGTTACTTTCTTCTCAGCATCCAATGTTGGATATATTTATTCTCAAATACACATATATGTACTTGCGTACATACAAGAGAAACATTTTGCGTGAAAAATATATTTAAGGAAAATATCGCATTGTGCAAAGTGCATATTAATCCATATTAGTTATGCTTCAAAAGACACTTTTACATCTGTCATGTACTTTTTTTTTTTTTCCTTTTTCAATCTTAATATTATCTGTCAGGATGAATTCGTTCTTACAATTTTATAACATTATAATTATCATTATTAACAATAATAACAATAACAACTGAGAGTTAATTTTTCTTTTCTCTTTTTATGAATAAAACTTGGAAAATTTTTTTAAAAATTCAACGACAGTTCTAGTGGATGAAAAAAAGAAATTAAAACTTCTTTAGATTTTTTTTTTTTTGTACATACAGGTACATTGATAAATAAATTTGATAAAAATAAATGCGTTAAAAACAAAAAAGAAAAAAAAATATATTCACTGTCGCACTGTAGGTGTAGATTCAATGATTTATGAAGCCTGGTTTGTCAGGTTGAAAATGTTGGGCCATTATTTTTGGTGATTGTCAACCATACTTTGATTAGAACTGCACAGACACACACACACAAACAAATAATGGCTGCCATAAAAGATCGACGACCTAAATATATACATATTATATCGATTAAATTTTTCAATATATATATTCATTATTTTTTCTTGTTTTTTTGGATATTCTTGTTACTTTATTTTTCGTTTTTTTTTAATTCATTATATTTTTTTTATTTTATTTTTCAAGTAAACGAGGCTAAATATGTAAACGTCTCTGTAGACCTTTTTTATATAAAAAAAAAATAACAATAATAATGATGATAAATAATGACGATAATAAAAAAAAAAAAAAAAAATTCATGGGAGATAATTTATGCGCAGTCCGGCCCTTCACCGATAAGATTGGGTCGTCACACATGGTCCAAAAGAACGTTTTAACAAACACTTGAAATATTTTTGTCTCTGTCCAGCCTCTTTTAAATTTAGTCATAATTCAATGCGTCTTATATTTATTTTCGTCTTTGTCCCTCTTGAATTGTTGCCCAATCTTGTCAAAAAAGTGGCTGGGAAAATATTCGATTAAATCATGTAGATTTCTTTTTTTTTTCCCATATAAATTTAAAAAAGAAAATATATATTTTTACTGTCTTGTTGAATTTTGTTTTCTTTTTTTCTTTTTTATTATACATGATATGAAATTTCAGACGTTCATGGTCGATGCATTTCAAACAAGAGATGAATAAAATCAATGTAATTGATCCAGCATTGAAAGAACAGATTCACACCTTTTTTTCAAAAAAAAAATAAAAAGAAAATTCCGGCTATTCTTGTATTTAAAACAAATTAAAATTCATTAATGTTAATTGATAATATACTTTTTATGCAATTTATGTAATTTTAAATGAAATAAAATTTAAAAAAATATTTGATAAATTAAGAAAGTGCTCGATATTTCATGTTATGCATTTATAATTGTATATTGTGACGTGTTATTATGCACGTGTATACAAATACAAGAAACAAGAAGTTGACGGAATGTAATTCAGGCGGTCGTGGCAGGTCGGTGACAGCAGCTGGTACCGGTCTAGAGTATGTGTGTGTGTATATGCATGGTGACGTTTCTTGTATTCATCTTTCCTTCACTTTATTACTACTACAACTTTGCTTTTTTTTTTTTTCTCATCTTGTTTAGTTTATTCGATTTTATATGACCGAGGTCCACCCAGATTTACTCGCGTTCACCTGCTCATCCTGCTCAAGTGTTGGCCCACTTGCACCGAGACTCTTTCCGGCTTCTTCAACCACACATCTCAAACTCTCTGTTTGTGTTTGTCAATGTACATATATATATGTGTTTATATGAATAACTACCCGAAATTCTTTTATTTATTTGTTTTTTTTATTTTAATTTTTTCTATTTACGAGCACATTGCTACGCGCGCCTGTATCCATAATTTCTAAAATGTTTTTTGTTTATTATTGTTATAAAAAAATGCATCAGCAGAAAACCACGAAAAAAGTATTTTTTACAAATCTATTAAATAAAGGACATTTTAAAAAAGTAAAATATATTTTTTTGTGAATTTCTACTGATGCGTTTGTTTATAACAATAATAAACAATAAACATTTTATGTGTCGCGCGGTCTTTCAAGCGCTCGTATATATGCTACTGATTTAATCCTTCAAAGATCACTCTTTGTTTATTTAATTTATTTCGTTAGCAACAAAAAAACAAACCATGTCTCGCTCACTCTTTTTTTTTTCTTTTTTTGATGCTAACGAAATAAATAAAAATATAATGTACTTAGGCAAACAGAAAGACACCTATATGAATGTAATTGAGAGAAAAACAATGACCAATCAAATGTCCAGAAGACCGATGATGTTTGTTCTGTTTATATAAGGAATTTTTCAAATTAAATTTGAATTTTATTAATATCTATTTTTTTTAACGATATTTTTTCTATTGGCTCAATGATTTTGAAACAATTTAATATAAGTTCACTATTCAATAAAGCTTATGTAAAATTTTTATTATTTTTAAATTATCTTTTATATAAAAACTTTAGATTTTTCAATATTTCTCCGTTTTTTTCTCCGAAAATTTCAATTACCGAGAAATTTTTTTTTTTATGGAGAAAAACAATTCTCGTAAAATTAAAATGGAAAATATTTAAATAAAAATAATAATAATAAATATGTATACGGATATTGATAGACAACAAAATCAAAGGTCATATCTCTATGGAATTTTTATTACAACTTAATTTATGTCTTTTATCTTTTTATATTTCTATTTTATTTATATTTATTTATTTTTTTTTTAAAAAACTTCCTATTATCTTCTAATTCAGTCTTTTATTATTCATGAACAGTTATTTTTATTTATTTTTCTGGCTGTTTAATCTGACCCTTCTTAATTAGCATCATTAATTAAAAAATTAATCAGATTTTTTTGAATTTATATATATTTTTTTTAATAAACAAAAATTGCTGAACAGTTTATATTGCCCAATGTACTTTTAAAAGATTTATTTTTTTTCTCTTTTATAATTTTTAAAGACCAATTAATAGCCAATTATAATAATTCAAGTATTTAGTTGTTAAGATGTCAGTGACATTATTAAATTCAAAAAAAAAAAACGATCATTTAAGTATAACTTAAACTTCTTTAAAATATATTTCTTTCTATTGTTTTTATTTTCGTGTTTCAACATTTATTATTTTCAAATTTATACATAATATTTAATTAATTGTATATAAAATTTTTAAATTTTTTTTAATGATTTTAATTAAATAAAAATAACTATAGTTTGATAATTATGAGATTTCATAGTAGATTGTATATATATTTAAATAAAAAAAAAAAAAGTCACCGCAATATGGTGTACAAATATATGTAGTTATGCACATCTATATGTATATGACGTTGTTTGCTGGCGATTCCGCATCTATATTCCCGTAAAATATATAAAGCATTAAAGCGTTAATCTCAGACGGTGGACAAGATAATGCCTTGAAGTCGGCGTTCACATGAGTAGTGCTTTTGAGTGGCTATTTATCTGGAGTTTAAATCGATTTGTATGCTAATCTCATGGCATCGAGAAATCCGCCTGCGTACATAAAACTGAAGGAGGCCTACAAAACTCGCCTCATGAGATTCCAGATATATCCCTGACTAATTAGACCCCCGGCCCTCCTTTTTCCTTACCTCCTCCCGTGAGTGCGTATATATATATACTTTTTTTTTTTAATTTTTTTTTTCTTCTCTAACTACCATCGTGAAGAAGACTCTGTCTTTGCTTTTTATATATAAATATACACACTGAAAAAAAAAATTAAATAACCAATTGGAATCTTTCGAAATGTCCACACATCTTCTGTCTTTTTTTATTCTTTATTTTCTTATTATTTTATTGGATAGTTATTCTACATATAATTTAAGTTTTTTTTTTTTTCTTAAAATTAATAATATAAATTTATTTTAATGTTATTGATAAATTTTATTAAAATTAATTAAAATACATTTCAATATTTTGCATATTTCAATGACATTGAAAAGAAGAAAAAAAAAGGTGTAAAAATAGTAAAAATATATTTGCTGGTCTGTAATACTCGAGTGATGAAAATTTAAAAAAAAAAAAAAAAAACGGTGGAATAAAGAATGATGCCATGTTAAATCCTTCTTATAATCTTTAATATTCATTTGAGGATTTGATATGGCTCCAAAATAACAAGCACGAGTTATTTGTTCCAATGTCTAAGATTTTTCTGAACTTTTATTTGATAAGATTGACTCATAAATGCACTGGAAATGTATAAAGACATCTTAAGACCAAGTGTATTTACTTTGTGAAAGTACTGAGTAAAAAATTTTTAAGATAAAAACTATCTTATAAAATATTAAAGATAAAATAATCTGCATTGCTTGCGATATTTCATTTAATGCAGTTTTTTAAATTTCTATTTTAATATTTTTTTACTTTTAAAATGACTAAGAAAACTATGTGAGATTTTTTTTTTAACTGATAAAATTATGTCTTTAACATATTGGAGTGAACTTGGTACATTAATTTAGTTATAGAACCAAATGAATCACTCCATCCGCTCAACTGAGTCTCAGTATTTTAATCGAAACAACTTTAAAATTTATTTCATTAACAAAAGAAAAATGTTTTTCTTTAAATTAAGCACTTGATTGTTAATGATATTTATGTTTTTAAATATCAGATTGATTTTTTTTCTATAGAAAATGAATTGAGAATTAAAAAAAGTTATATAAACTGAGTTATTGCAATTAGAGATCATGCTTTTCGACTGAGACAAAGCCTGAACATATAATTGTTGTTTCAAACAGTTGTAAATTTTTTTTTTATTATGTTAATAAATTTTGAGTGATGAGTAACTTGAAGGTCATGATGGTATTTTCTGAGTCATTCACAGTCATCCAGTCACGTCAGAGTCATCTTTTTCACTTTTTTTAAACGTTTGTTTCTTTTATCTCAAATTTGTCTTAAGACTTTGGAAAATATTTCAAAAATAGTTACTCTTAATATTTTATTTCGATAAAAGTATGAAGTTGTTTATTTAAATTTAAAGAAAGATTAAAAAATAATTTATTATTTTTTTGGATTTTTAAGTTGCCTAGATGATCAGACGAAAAAGAAATAAATTGTTAAATTATTATCCCATAGTGTTATTTGAGGTTTAAAAAAAGAATTGAAAGATTGAAAAACAATTGAATTGATTTTTAAAACCGAGAAAAAAACACGATGACAATCAGTTGTTTAAAAAATTTCAAAATGTCTTTTAAAATTATAATCAATGCTGTTTTTGGCTGCTGTCAAATGCAGTCAAATCAACTCGTGAAGTCAAGATGATGATCTTTATTTGCAGTCATAAGATATCAAAGGCATTGAAGTCACAATAATTCTTGATTGCAATTCGCTTGACTTGATTCGATATCATGATATATGTATATATAAAAAAAAAATTGTCATCTATTGTATTCAATGACTGCGTAATAGAACAGACTATTATCATCGTATTACTCTTTGATTGAAAACAAACTCTTTAATCTTCTGACCAGATTTATCATAACGACTCAAGTAGTCTACAATTTGATCTAATCAATTTATATTTATATTATATAACGAGTAAGTAGTTATTAGTTTATAGTTAAAAAGAAAAAAAAAAGCAACATTTAGAAAAGCAAAAAAATTCAACGTAAAACGAGTAGCTCTATTTAGATTCAAAGTTAACAAGTTATATAAGTAAACCCACCGTCGGCGATTTAAAATGAAAAAAAAAAATATGAATTTTTTTCGTTTTAATTGGATTCCATCACCCGAATTCAAGGAGATTTCGTCAAGAGGACGAAAGATATTTTATCAAAACGTTAAAACATAAAATAAAAAAATTTACGACAAAAAAAAATCACATATAATTTATATAATATAATACTTAGGATTAAACAAAAAAAGAAAAAGAGCAGAGAAGAATCTAGAGTGCGTAAGAGTTTTTGAGAAAGACAGTGTATAGAAGAAGCTTGAAACTTTAAAACTTCAAGGGTTGAAGTTTACTTCGCACTGATGATCCTGTGGATGGCAAAAAATGATAAAAAAAAAAAAAAATGCATTTCATGAGAACGACACACAGTGCTTATGTTCAGGAGGGCAGTAAACTCGTCTTCACCTTTGTGACGCAGCCCGTAAAGGATTCAAGCCCTTCGCATCGTTGGATTCTCCGAGTGAACATGAAACATCTACCTTTTCCATTTTACCTCTTTTTTTCCTCTCTCATGTCTTGCCCTTTTCTACTCTTCCTCACTTTTTACTAACACATTCTGTCTCACTTTAGCAAACGATTGAAATTTTATTTATATATATTTTTTTTAACATTCCCCATTCCACAATCAACACAACCAACTCTCAAATCAACAAGACTGTAACAAACCCTAAAAGACAATGAGGGCTATTGAGTTTTATTTATTTTTTTATTTATTTTTTACGTAGACAGGTTTGCTAAAATTCAAGTTACCAAAATGTGATTCAGCTCGTGTTGTTATATTTTTATTTACTTATTATTTTTTATCTTATTCATTTTTTATTTTACAAATATATATATTTAATAACAATTGTTGTGAGAGCGTCATAAAAATAATAGCAGGTTGTTTACTGTTGGATATATATAACCGTGGTAAACGTAACCGCAATTTTATTTGAGACTCAAAACTTACATCATACAAATTGTTTATTATGATAATTGTATTTACTTCTGTGTGTTTTTTTTTTTTTTTTGTAAGGCGTTTTTTATTACTAATTGTCTATTATAATTATAATTATTAAATTGCTAATAAAAAAAACAAGTCAATAAAACTTTTTAAGTTTACATTTTGACACGTTTACTATTTATTTTATTTTTTAAATATGAAAAACATGATTACTATATTATCAAGAACATAAGTAATAAAAAATAATGTTTTTTTTTTAGAAACAAGAGTAAATGCAATGACATAATGAATAAAATGAATTTCTCTTCAAAGCAATAATAAAGTATAATTATTTTTCTTATTTCACCGAGTGAGCTGATGGTCAAGTCGGCAAGAGCCCTACTTCATCTATATTTACAGGCTCGGGTTCAAATCCCAGAAGCTTCTCATACTGATAACACTTTACATAATCCGGCAGAGTGATTTTTCCGGTGTCTCATTTGGGGCAAATATAATCTAGCATAGACCATGTGAATCACTCACTTAGTCTACGCCAGAATATATCTGCCTTAAGCACCGGACACCTCTTTCTATTTTTTTTTTATTTAAATATAATGTAACATACTTACACATATTTTATCTATCTCTCTTTCACAATTATCGATGACGACTGTTTTTTTTATAACAGGATTAACATAAACAAATTATTATTTTCTAAAGTGTCTAGGAAAATACGATATTAATTTTGAAATATTTTTATAAAATTTAAAAAATATGTTTAGAAAATCTCTTGTTTTGAAAATGGTGAAATTTTTATTTATAATTTGAATAGAATTATATAATTATTGAAAAAAATTTCAACTGAGTAAGATTATTTTTTTGAATCAATTGATATGATCCATATTTTTGTTATTGATATTTATAGATAATTTTAATCTCGGTTCAAATTTATTTTTTCACATAATAATAATTTCCCAACTTTTATATTCTTATGCAAAAAAAAAAAAAACTTAAATAGTAAATAAATTGTTTTTAGCAAAATGATATGTAACTTGTATCGAGAATATAAAAAAGATATTTGATGGATATAATATTTTGATCAACATATTATGGATAATCAGGTTAAGGCTGATACATCATAAATGAATCTGCAAAACTCATTCTTTTATGTCGAAGCATCTTTTTTTTTATTTGATTTTGTCGTTGAATTGTCTTATGTATTATGTATTATATCAGTAGCTTGCACGTTAAAAAAACCAGTAAATAATATATTGTGCAAACTAAAAAAAAAAAATGCTTTTTGATTGGCCTGATCTTGTAAGCACACTCAGTGGGACTTTGGTATCTGTGGAATCTCGATCGCGGCACGGATCGCGCGAGAACCCAAAGAAGTTACTACGGGGAATTCTTCACTTATGTGGGGACTACTTTGAGGACACAGAAGGTATGCGTACGACTATCAGACATCGTATTCGATTCCTATATAATATGTGTATGTTTGTGTACATACGTATTCGGTAAAGTTTCCAAGTTCGTGATCAATCTTGAGTAAAGAAACTCACCGTCAATTCTCCGTAGTGGTACCCAAGTAAGTAAACCGTATCAGGCACTAATCACAACTCATCACACAAGTATTTATTTTAACAATATGATTTATTTAAATTAATTAATAATTAATAAAATCTCAATTTTATTTATTCTGTAAAAAATATCACTTTTGGTGAACAAGTTGTTATTATTAGACAATAAAATTTCACTGTTAATCACACATTAAAAATCACTAGATGTACAAACTTAAAAAAAATATATATATTTTTTTCTAAATTGAGCAAATTATTTGTTACAAATATAACAAAAAACTATAAACTTTTTCACTGTGACAAATACACTGTCATTTCACTAAATAAAAAAAAAAAAAAAATTAAATAACCAAATAAATCACGTTTACAATAAATTTTAATTGATTTGAAAATATCCTATTTTTTGTATTTTTTTTTCACCGTGAAATCACACAAGACATAATTATCTCTATAACCTTTTCAATAGCTCTTGATTTTATCAGAGTGTTACGGACAACAACAAGCTTATTCTGAGGAAACTCAATATATGAATTATTTTCTCCTTCGTAAGGTCCTTCAGTGGGAGAGATTATTTATGACAATAATGGTCAATGGACATCAATACTTGAGTAAAAGCAACTTGATCAATTTTCACCTCTTAAATCACTCACTCCTATCTTCAACCCTTTATATAACACTTATGTACATGTGACCTGTTCCAGAACAATTACTTCTCAAAGTCTAATCGATTCAATTAGTCATCACCCGTAACCTCCATTTGAGCATATACCCTTTGCTTGAAAATGCCCAGGAGGTCTTCAACATCAACCCTAACACATACCTCATCAATCCATTTAAACATTTCAAGTGTATCGAATAATAATCACTGATAGTGTATCGTTAACAAAATATACAAAACAGAAAAACTTTGTTTTTATTTTTTTTTTTATCACAGAACATACAAATGAAAAGTTTATACTACTAACAAATTTAATTATTCATTTTAATAAGATAAGTTTTTTATTTTTTCTAAATAAAATTATATCACAAATAAAAAATTATTGATGGCAATTTACGTATATTTGTCTTTATTTATATTTTTTTTTTTTTTGAATGGCAAGAGACCCACTTTGGACAACAATGATGCTGATATAACAATAGGCCGTGCGTTCTCCACTGGTTCAGATCATACACTGAGGACCCGGCAAACACATACACGTGTGCGTGCCCCTCAAATCGGTGGTATCCCCCGATGATACTCGATGGTGTACAGGTATAAAGAAGGAGGCAGTGGCCCACAAGAAGCATAGGTAAACTTGTTGGAGTAGGAGGTTTGAAGTGTGGAACACACTCCATCGATGATATATAAAAGTCGGTAAAGAAGGAGATAAATAGTTGAGGTTAGGGAAGAAAGAGGTATAATACACCTTAAGACATACTCATGTGGTACCAGCGGGGTACAAAAGAATAAAACAAAATGACTTGTTTCTCTATCTTTTTCTTTTGTTTTTTTATTTTTCTTGCAATGGAAGACTCTAAAGTTGATCGCAAACCCATATACAAACACACATACACAGAACCTTATAGTCAAGTTATAAGCTTATAACACATAAGCTATATGGTGTGTACAAGGGAGAAGATGCAACAAGACAAGAAGAGTTAAATAAAACGAGTGGTGAAGAGAAGTAGAGTGAGAAAGATAGTTATAACTGCTCAGGTGAAAACGACAAAGACAAGCCATTAAGACAGGCTATTTGGTTGTGGTCGTGTGTTGATAATAACGGTTTGTATGTGAATTCAATTTATTTATATATATATGAAACATGGTGCAAGAGGTATATATAGAGTTAACTTTATACAACGATACAAGAGACAGCAAGAGACTGGAGTACTTTTAATTTATAGATACATGCATAGATATTCTTTCTCTTGACTGAATATATACTATCATCTGTATGTATTTGCAAGGTAGCCAATGTGCAAAAATATGAATACACTGAAAGGAAATGAATGGAAATTTCAACCTGGATGATGAAGTTTGTTGGGAATGTATTAAAACTTACAAAGCTACTGGCTATTGCTGCATATATATTAGCTATTCTATTGCTTTTTTTTTGTTGCTTTTATTATTGTTGTTGATGTTGATGATGATGATGATAATGATGATATTTGAGAGTTATTCACAACGAGAGTATTTTCTCTGGATAAAAAGGATTGAGGATTGTCTGTTTGTGTGTTTCAAATAGAAAGACATGATTGAAGAAGAGAAACTGAGAATTGAGATTGAGAGAATGAGAATAAGTCTTGGGATAGCTTTATCTGGTGACTTTGTCAAGCTCACCTGTCATCTCCTCTTATCGCTCTGCGATCCGTCCATCCATCTACTACTTTGGTCACTCTCACCTTATTATTTATTTTTTTATTTTTTTCATCGACAACGATCCTTTTTACCTTCATTTCTTTCATTTCCCATATGACCATCCTTAAAACAACCTACAATTCATATATAACAAGATTGATTTTTTGACAAATTAAACGGGACTTTCAGCTCTTCCATAATATTTATCAGTAAGACACATCTCAGGGATGACATGTTTGAAAATTTATTTTTTATTTAATTGTCACCAGCAGTATATATATATGTAGGGATGTGGTACATTGGTTTCATAATTCATTTTGTACAATATCGTGAACGTTCAATCGTATATACATGCACGCAGCAATGATCATGATGTGTTCAATGGTGCAATGTAATAAAGAGAAAAAAAAAAAATCAAGTAGCAATAGACATTCAATGTGGTAACTGGCAATTATAAATACGCGACAGTGTCTTCAAGTAGTTGTGAGTTATGTTTGCAATAAAGAAGATGTGAATTAAGTGTATGGTTAAAAGGAAGATATGTTAAAAGTCTAGGTTATTGAACCTTAACCACATCGAGTAACTCAATAGACTATGTTCACACTCACATTAAATTATTGATTAAAGCATTGTACCTTTTATATTATATATATATGTTTAAAACTAAAAGACCTTCATTGACGAACTCTACATCTTGTCTTTGACTAAAAGTTTTCACATTTCATTGATTCATTGATGATGGTCACTTGGTTAGTTGGATGACTGACTAGGCTCCTGATGGTGGATCGACAAGACAGAGTAGTGTGAGTAAAGTGGGGGAAACAGAGTTGAATCCTAATTGAATTGTCGAGGTGCTTGGTTACCGGTTGGGTCCTCGGGTATCCGTGCGGACAGCGGGAATGCGACAAACATCGGTCGACGTCATCTCAATAGAAACGAGAAACTCCGACAAGGAGTAATCATTCTCTTTCTATATGTGAGTATGTTGCTTACAAATAAAGACAGTTTTTTTATTTATTTTTTTTTTTTTCATGAGATCTTTCTGATGTACTTTTCAACAGTTTCTTTAATATTATTATTTATTTTTATTTTCTATACCAGATAAATTTCACTTACGTTGTTTTATTTACTGATTATACATTACATTTTATTTTAACAAAATTGACTTTTTCAATTTAATTTTATTGAGTAAATAAAGTTTATTGATTTGGAAAATATTCTTCTATCAAATACTCACAAAATAATGAATTTTATATGCGTCGATATTTTAATAACAACCTAGTACACTGATTTATTTTTTTTTCTGAGGATAAAATAGTTTTTAAATGTTCCTATAATATTTTATTACACTGCCTACAATCTCACTGATCTCAAGCAATAGTTTTTTTTTTTTACCATTATTTTATTGTAGATCATATTTATATTTTTTTTGTATAAATTAAAATTTATATTCACTCCCAAAAAAAGTATATTATTGTTTTGTTTATTGATGTAATTATTCTTTTATTAAGTATTATATTAATTTATTCCAGTGTAAAAAATAATCTGAAAATTATCAAGTGCGAATGACTAGATGGCCATTTGAACATAATAATTGTGATTTAGCAATGAAGTGTGTGAATAGTTTTTTTGTTTATAAGGTGGCATTAAAATAGTTGCACTTATATACCTAACAAAATATACTAGCATGTTGAGGTGCAACGTCCAAGAAGCCAGCCCAAGCAAAACCACCGTCCACCAACTCTATAGCAGCTATGATTATGTTTCTTTACTACCATTATTATTTTTTATTTGCATTATATTTCATTACTATTATTTGAAATATTTATTGAGAGGATAGAATTACTTGAATACGACTCAAATCCATAATGATAATGTATTCAATTCAACAAGAATGAACAATACTTTCAACGCTATTCAATTTAACTTGTACATCAGCATCATCGAAACCAACAGTAAAAAGATCAAAGCAAATACAACTAAAACCATCATCATCATCATCATCATCATATATACTCAACAAGAGATGAAGCAACAAAAATATACAAAAAAAATTTTAGACTTATACAACATGATAATTGAAGGTCTCAAATATTATCTTCATGGCCAATTGAGGTTATTGGTCGTTTATTTTTCATAACTACTGTATTGACCATGAACATAAATGGCTGTTGAACGAATTTGCAAAGTCTGAAACAGAGCCAAGAGCTGATCACATTTTTAATCGTCTAAGAGGTAGTATACAAATTAGAAAAAAAAAAAAAAATAATAACAACAAGAAAATCGTCCAAAAAATGTGAAAATTAATATGATGTTTAAAACAGAACATCAAGAAAAGATGATGTAAAAAAAGAAGAAGACAAAAATATATGTCATATATGTTTTCACGTACTTGTTTCATTTTAAAATTATTATTTTGAAGAAATAAAAATAGCCAGACATTAATTTGGGACTAGGAGAGATATGACTGACTACTGTGTTTCAACTCGTAACATTATTTGTTTAAAATTTTGGCTCTTACCATTGCTGGACACAAAAATTGTTGAAAAAAAAAAAAAAACTATAATCATAATAAAAATTGCATGTTTGCACATAAAATATTTCCTGAAGCGTATAATCGTCAAGGCACACACTCTTCATGTGGCTATGGTAGGCGGGGCGCGCGCACTTTGTGCCATTCTATTTCAGCACGGATCTCATTCATAACTCGGTTTTTAATAGCCTCTACCGTTGTATTATTCTGGTGCTGCACATCTTCTGAAACAACCATCAAGTTATTTCGATGTTCTTTAAAACACAGTGGCTTCAACTTCCTCTCTTGCTTATTCCACTATTCTATATCTCATTTAAATTATGTTATTACTTTTTAAACTTACTTCTACATACACGCATTCAATATATATAGACATACATACAAGTGCTCAATTATTTTCTTTAATTGTTATTAACCTCAGCATTATTTTTTTACAAATTTATCTTTTTGATGATTATTGATACAGTCTTGATGAAAAACTTTAGTCATATTTTTTTTCGTAAACTGCTATAAATAGAGCCTTTGATAATCACTCTGGATTTATGGTAATCATGGATTATCAAGTTGTACAAGGGAATATATTTCATATTGCGACGTTGGGTTTTATTCCAATGGAAAGAATACCTGTTTGTGAACTGGGAGGACGATGAGAATACCAAGAGGGCAGGAGGATGAAAACAAAAAGTAAAAAAAAAAGGTAAAAGTCTTGGAGGTCTCTTGGAGGTACTCAGAATGATGCGAAAACTGGCTCGATGTTTCTCCCCTTCTCTCTCACTTTTTATCCCTCCCTCCTCACCTCATCCCCTATCGCATCTCATTTCTTCTTGATTTTATATATTGCTTTGTGAATATAATATGTGTACAACGATACTGCAAGTGAGATTCCCACGAGAATTCAAGACATAGATGATTCCAGCTAAAAAAAAATTGTCTTGAGTTATAAATTAACACCTTATAATAAAGCATCGAATGATGACCGATTTTTCTCACTGTTATCAATGATAAACCTAGTGTAATGCTTATTTGTGTATTTATATATATTGGATATACGTGTAATCGTTTGTCAATTCAATTACATGAATTATATATATGTTGTATAAGCGTTGGTAGACCCTGACACTATTTATGAGCTATGTATTATTATTTATTGTAAGACATGTAGACATTTTTATTTCAATAACTATATATTTTTATGATAATATTTGCTTCTTTTATTTTTTTTTTTGGCTATCAATTTAAACATATACATACTCGTGTTGTATACAATATCAATCATACCAAAAATAAACTTAAGACTGGATGAAAGGCAATAGTTTTTTTTATTATACAATTTTATATTTTTTGTGAATTTTAAATTTTTCAATGACCGTTTTACTTTTGTATAATTATTTTAATAATTTGCATCGAATCATTGGTCAAATTTAGTTAACCGAAAAAAATCAAAAATAAATAATAATCTTGTGAATTAATTTTTTAATAGTGATTTATTCAATAAAACTTTTTATGACTTTATGGTCAAGCTGTTATTTATCAAAGTAATAATAAAATAATATTCAAAAAAAAAAAAAACGTTAATGCCATTGGAATGGTCATTTTCTATCAAAGTGCCAATGATTTTTTTTATCAAAAATTGAATAATGAAAATATTTATCAAGCTGTATTTTCATTTTACTATTTATTTTTTGTTGAAACAAAGTAAAAGTAATAATCCTAGTTTAACATTTTCAGCAAATGTTTATTTATCATTCAAAGATGTCAACAATTTGACATTTAATTTTTCCTTTAACAAAAAAAAAAAAACCTCTGATAATACAGACAGTAGTTTTTCAGAAGCATAAAAGTTGTTTTATGACATCTACTTTATAAATTTTTATAAATTCATTTTGAAATCAGCAACCGCATCTTTTTTGTTTTCTTAAAATTGTGTGTTATTTTGTCGTTGTTTATTTCGAAATTTGTTATTTACTCAGGAAAGTCATGCAGAAAAAAATACATGATATGATGTATATATAGTAATCATGTGAATCAAAAATGGTATCGAGATGAAAAAAAAAATGATCAGAACGTTCAAGTACATGAGACAGGATTTAAACACATGACCTTGTAGAAAAAGCGATAAATTTTATCGTCAGCCCATCATCCAGCATTTGCATATGTGTATGTTTTTAATAAAAGTATATACGAAATGATTGTATTCATTAAATTTCCATTCCTCCAGGCAGTACACGTGGACACTTAGAATTCCAATTTGTAAATGAAGCCGTCGATAAGTGAACGTGGGCGCTCATATATATACGCTGTTCTTACCAAGCACTTTCCTTATTCGCGAGATATCCAGAAGCAGTTTATTCTTATCACTTGATATACCCAACTTGTTTATTGACTTTATCAATCTTCAATCTTCTGTTACCAATCATTTTACTCAGACAGAATTGCTTATATAAAAATGTATAACATTATTCATATTGAATATATATAAAATTTATTTAAAAATAATACTTTGATGAATCTATTTGAATGTTTGATCTCAACATGTATATACTGTCTTATAGTTGTGTCGAAGTTGTGATCTTGTTGACGGAGAAAAAATGGATCAATAAAAAATACAACTTTCATATTTTATGGATGATATACGTTAGCCAATCGTGTTGCTATAACGATTATAACATTGTTTTTTATTCAACAAGTTTGCTAGACTTAGTAAGTAATATTTAAAAAAAATCCTAAGTACAAAGGTTAAGAGGGGTTATTCATTGTTCTAATCATGGTGTCAGCTCGTTTCATAGTCTAAATGTAGAATCTTGTAGCAAAGGTATAGTGGTGCGTTCAACTATGTAGTATTTGTATTTTTTTTTACTTTACAACTTTAGTTATATGAGGTGTGGTAACTGAGCTTTTGACTACATTTTGTAGTCACGGTTTGTCACTAAATTTAGCAATGGGAAATCCCTCGTACAAAGGTGTACTTGTCATTTAATTTACGTTTAGAAAGACTGCTTACAAATTTCATATTTTTATGTTTACTAATTACAAAAGACAAAACGAAGTGTAGTCGTCACCAAAGCCAAATATTTTGGCTCTTCGTTTTGTTGAAAAGTGCATTGACTCAAAATATAAATGATATATATGTACAGAAATTTTCTCCATGCAATTTTATAGTTTACTTGGTGACAATCTGGTGCCTGTAAGATTTTTGAATTTACTTTTTTATTGTGATTTGTAAGCTCATGTTTACCTGTGTATTTCAAATGTCAAATAAAATATCTACGAGTCAAAAATAATTAAAAAAAAACAATATTACTGTTATTTTTTTAAATAAATCCAAGTGACCAATTCAAGATGATTCACATGATATCACAGATACTCTTGTCCATCACTTAAAACCACAGGAGTTGTTTGAAAATTTTTAGAAACTTGTCACTCATTTGGACAGTGACTATTAACCCCTTGTTATAAAAAAAAAAAAACAACCAATGAAGATAATAGATGATCCTATAAAGTAAATAAAAAACAACAGAACAAAGATTTTAAATATATACAAAGCTTTTTGTTTATATTCGATTGCTTGTGCGCATATAGAAAAAAAAATAAAAAATAAAATTATTGTTATGTTTTGTCATATTATACTTATATATTTTTTGTCTTCTTCTTTCATTTGGTCTTGCATACACGCAATCCACAAAATTACAGACAGCATCTCATCGAAGATTGTAAAAGAGGGAGTTTTAGCATCCCATTGCCGTTGCAATTTTTGTACCTCCACATTTCATACAACGTGGCGGCAGTGGCGTGCCACGATCTTACCCAAAGCCGACTTCTCTTCAAAAGACACCGCTTGCAATCCTCAGGTGTGCACCATTGCTAAACTCACCTCACCCAGTATATTATTCTTTTTCTTTGTTTCCTTTTTTTTTGCATATATACCTCCCACTCTCATATAAAACTATCATGCAATTTTTATTCTTTTATACATATTCTCTTTTTTCTTTTCTTCTCCTTTTTTTTCATCCTTTATCTTGGTCATTGTGATCGTCCTACTCAGGAGCACATTTATCCTCTTTGTTACTCGTGATTCCAACCGCCATTAGGTTGTCTTTCATCGGTATAAATTTAATGTGACATACGAAAGATCGTAGTTATTTTAAGCGTGAAGCTACTAAAGATAAAAAAAAAAAATTAAATATTAAGAAAAAAAAAAAATAAGAAAAGTATATTCAAATGGAGTATCTGTGTAGATATTTTTTTATAATTTTATTTTTATCCTCAGCTTGTTGTTGCATTGATTTATTTTATTTATCGTTTTATATTGTAATAGGATTTGTATTATATATATATCATTTATGTGTATATTGTATATATACATGATCTTTGGATGAGTGGTTTATATTAGTACATGGGGCACGTATCATTATGGCGAAGGTTGAGACTTGCGATTGAAACACTACCCGGGCTATATCTCAACGTGTAGTGCAAGTATGAGTACTTATGTTGCGAAAAATATATAAAAAAAAAAAAGAGAGTTGTTTATATATATATATAGAGAGAGAGAGAGATTTTGTGTATGTATATATATGTTTATATGGCAAAGAGCCCGCAATGGTAGAATGAACAAACTGAAGAGGAGGATACTGACCGCAAGTCACCGGATCAAAATCGCATATTATCGGTGGCGTGGCTGAGTGTACACGTTAGCTCATCTTGAAATATATATGTACATGTATTGGTATACATATATACAAGTGCATATGTAGGTGCAAGCTATATGCACTTTTATACATGTTGCTTTAGAAGCCTGCCACCTTGGGGCAGGTGAATCTTTGGCGTGTATTGCGCCAAGCACGCAAAGGAGCATCTTTGATCGATTTTTTTTTCTTTTTTTTTTTTTTATTCTCATTCTGTCTTCTTATTTATTTTTTTTTTTCATCATTGTTATTATTGTTAATATCATTATTCTCTTTAATATTTATTTTTATCGTTTTATTTTCTCGTCGTCTTCGTTAATTTTTGCAAACTACTATTTCAACTTTTCAAGGTTTTAAAAATATTAAATAAAACAAAAATTATGTATACATGTTGATATATTTGCAAGCTTTCAGATGAGGAATATTAATAATTTTTTTTTTATCTCCCACTACAAAATTAATTAATCATTTATTTTTATTTTTATTATTTTAATTTATACAGATTCTGAAAGAGATTATATTTTTACAATTAAAGTGTAGGTGGTATTTCTGAGGATTTGTCTTTTTTTTACAGTGAGTAGGTATTTATAAATTTTTTGGTAAATGATTCTTGTATTTTTTTTTTCTAGTGGGGTTTTAGCGATTGGATTTTCATAATAAAGAGTTTATTTGAAATTAATTAAACAGCAAAATTAAAATTATAGCATAAAAGTATGATAAACTATAACTATTTTCAAATTAAAAAAAAAAACAGGCCCTTAAATATTTTTAATGCGACGATATAAGATAGTGGGTGATCGAGTGCCATAATCAAGTTAAGTAAAAATTAAAAAATTTTTATATTTTCGAGTTTTCATATTGTTTTTCTTTTGGTATGTAGAATTAATTTTAAAAAATGAAAAAAACAATGGAGATTTTACTAGGTATTGTACCATATTTTGTAGGACTCGTATGCCTAGTGTGTTTGTGGTTGACGTAGACTTAAATTGTCATATGTTTTATCCGTAAATACCTATATAAATTAATTTCTGCATGTAAATTCAGAAGAAATATTATTAAATATTAATCAATCAATTCAATAAGTTTTAAAATAATGTTTAAAGACGTAGACTTTTATTTAATTATTTTTTTAATATAAAAAAGCTATACGTACAAGGTGACCAAGTCAATGCTATTTGCTATAAAAAAAGAGGTCCAGATTTAGACCAGACTTACAATTAAACACACAAATATATATATCGACTTACAATATTTAACGGTCCTAATGTTATTATAACATTTTAGCTTTATACTTAAATTCTCAGAACACAAGACTCTGTGCAATGATCTCATATATATGCTCACGCCATACACTCATACATGCTCATACCGATAACTAAAATAAAAATAATTCTTTTATTTCATTTTACTATTACTTCTTGAAAAAATAAAATAAGATTATAAATTAATATTATTATTCCAACATTCTCCGTCAAAAGGTAATCAGGAAACTAAATAAAATAAAATAAAATAAAATAAAATAAAATAGTGTCAAAACTATTCATTTGAATAACAATAAAAAAAAAAACTTAAACTCAATCATTATCATTTCAACATTATTATACTAAATCTTAATTCTATTTAATAATGACAAAGTTTTCCTTATACGAACTGGGGCTAATATTACAATAGTCCAGCATTCACTGCATAAGAAATGGGGAAACCCAGAAAAACCCAAATCAGACCACATACCTTAAATTTAATTATTCATTAACATAAAAAAAAGATTTATCAATACATCAAAAATATTATTATTAATATTCCAAGCTCCAATCTTAGCTCAGCAAATCTAGGTCCAGGTAATGGTTTAGTTAAACTATCAGCCAATTCTTTGCCTGTAGTAATACATTTTAGTATTATTTGATTATTCTCCACCTGCTCTCTTGTATAATGGTACTTAATATCTATATGTTTTGTTCGCTTATGATCTACAGGATTATTTGCAATACTTATGCAAGCTGTACTATCTCCATATATTATAGGCTTATCAATTATGATATTAATTGTACTTGCTAATGATTTTAACCATTAAGCTTCTTTTGTGGCTTCAAACAGAGCCATATACTCAGCCTCAGTTGCTGATTTGGCTACTGTTCCTTGTTTACGCGTGTTCCATGATATAGTACACATATTATATAATTTAAAAATGTACCCTGTTGTACTTTTTCTATTTTGAGTATCACCACCCCAATCAGAGTCTACATAACCAGTTAATATATCTGTATAATTATCATTACGTTTATATGTTAATTTTATATCAATAGTTCCTTTTAAATATCTTAAAATACGTCTTAGACAATTCCATAATGTTTTATTTTTTTTATTCAAGTATCGATTCAAAATATTAAGACCTTAAATCAGGTCTTGTACACACCATTAAATATATCAAGCAACCCAATAAATTTCTACATGGAGCGTTATCTTCTTCATCTTTATTCAAGGCTAAGTGATCTACATTTATTTCAAGAGGAGTGTCTATAGGTTGACAATCAGTCATTTCAAATTTATTTAATATTGATTTAATGTATGCACTTTGATTTAATATTATTTCCTTGTCAGTTCTTATAATATGAATACCTGCAAAAAATTTTATTTCTTTCAAATCTACCATTTGAAATTTGTTTGTTAGATAATTTTTAATACTAATCATTGTGTCATTACGTGCTGTTACAATTACCAGTTCATCTACATATAAAACTATATAAATATTTTCAATAATATTCCCTCTGTCCAAAATATATATACACTGATCAACTGCTGAGTTTTCAAATCCCTTTTCTTTAAGAGTTTGTTCTAAAATTTCAAACCAACCTCCAGGCGCTTGTTTTAAACCATACAATGCTTTATTCAATTTGCATACTTGATTATTATTTGATATTATCCCATCAGGTATTTCCATATAAATGTCTTCTTTTAACTCACCATTTAAAAATGCAGTTTTTACGTCCATATGATGAATTAATAAATTATTTTGATTTGCAAAAGCTAGAATGAATCTAAAACTTGTAATTCTAGCTACAGGTGCAAATGTCTCATTATAATTAATTAAATACTTTTGGCTAAAACTTCTTGCTATTAGACGAGCTTTATACTTATAAGGGTTGCCAAATTCATCACTTTTTATATTATAAACCCACTTACAAGGAACAATATTTTTATCATTTGGCCTACACGGAGAAAAATTTTCACTCAATATTACTATGGTGCCACATTACCATAGAACCATATTATGATTATTAAAAAATTTACTGTCATTTCAACGAAAAAAAACAATTGTAGTCTTGAAAAATTAAAATGTACCATAGCGATTTTGTCATGTTTTACTATTGAAAAAAATTACAACGCATAAAGAAATTTTTACAGAATTAAATTTAAAATTTAAAATAATCCAGTCTAAAATTACACATATAGCAAAAAAATTTTTTCTTTTTTGCTGTTTATTTCTAAATTTTACTTTGTTGTTATGGACAAGATTAAAATGATCCTCTGAAAATTTACAATGTACCATAGTAATTTTAATAACTTTCTTGGATTTCCTGTAGGTGTCACTAACAAATACAAAGCAACATATTTAAAATTACAATGGGCCATAGCAAAATTGATGAAGAACTCAGAAATGTCAACTGCCCCCACTTTTTAGTCGACTGCGCAGGCGTGACTTTGCTTATTTTCAAATTGTTAATGTAAAACAAATAATATTACCCTTACAGATACGTTGTTGTGGCGCAGCGGATATCTCGTAGGATTTGTATCCCGATGATATGGGGTTCAAATCCTAGGCTTGAAATGTTTTTTTACAATATTTTTTTACGAGCGTTTATAAACATAATAAATTTTGCGTTTGCCCATCGCAAGAATTACTATGGTACATCGCGAAAGGTCGTACGGCCAATAAGTGGCGTTTTTCAATGAAAATTGCTATGGCCTGTCTCAAAATTTAATATGATGCTCTTATGGTTCCAGCTTACTGTAACACAACGCAAAAATTGCTATGGTATTATATTTAAAAAAAATGTAAATTTTTCTCCGTGTATCAACCAGGAACCACGCATTATTCATTTCCAAGGACTTTAATTCATCGCGCATCGCCTCTTCCCATTTATTTCTGTCTTTTCTATTTATTATTTCTTGATAATTTTCTGGTATTTTACATATGGCTGATTGAGCATATATTAAATATTCCGGTATATCATTTTCATTATAACTAACCCTTTCACTATTTTTAACACTACTACTTTTTAAATTATTTTCTTTTGTGTTACATTCGATATTGGTTTTTTTATTATCTATTAACTTTATTTTTTTTACATTTAATTCATTATTTTCATTATCAACATACTCGTTAGTATTTCTTCTATATAAATTCTTATCGATACTATTTTTATTATTATTATCATCAACAATCCCATCTATAGTTTCTATTAACATTTCATCATTAATGCTTCTATTATTATTTTCATTATTATTATTTTTATTGTGATTAAAATTATTACCATTATTATTTTTATTAAAATTAATGTTATTGCGATGATTATTGAAGTTATTGTTGTTAAAATTATTTTGCCTTTTAAAATAGTAACAATCCTTTCTGACATGATTCAATCTCCCACAATAATAACATTTCTTTGAATTATTTTTATTTTTAAAATTTGATTGACTGAATTTATTAAATTTATTATTAATATATTTACTTTGATACTTTGAATTAAATTTATTTTTGAAATTTCTTTTATTATTGCTGAAATTATTTTTACCACCTTGCCTGTTAAGAACTCGGTTACTTGGTTCAGGTGATTTATTAGTCAGTCTCATTTCATATCCTAATAATTGTGTTTTAATTGAAAATAGAGTTATTTCTGTTTCTTTTAAAGTATCAATTGAGATTCTGATTGGCTCATATAAACTTGGCAATGATCTGAATAAATGAAGAATTTTCTCTATGTCACTCATAACTACACCTATATTGAATAACTCAGTGACAATGCTATCGAATAACATGAAGTGTTCTGTTAGATTTGTACCAACTTTTATTTTTAATGACATTAATTTTTCTCTCAAATACATGTGTCTATTAAATTGTCCAATACCTTTATTTATTGAATCCATTTTTAAATTTTATTTTTAACTTCAACTATGTTTTGAATTTAATAATTTTTAATTTCAAGATAAGATTCATAAACAAATTTTTAGACAACAAAAAATTTAATGTTAATACGTAATAGAAAATTAATAAGAGCTGTTCACTGTCTTGACTAAAACTATACTCTTATGTATCTACAACGTCACCAAAATTTATAAATTTATTATTTTAATTATATGTCTATGTCACTTGTACAAAAAAATTCATTATATTCATAAGAAAATGAATTTTATTTTTATAAGTTTGTCGTATCACTCTTCACTTGTTCTTCTTTTATTTTTAAGTTATAAAACACTTGATAGTTTTATCATTACATATTATTTTAACTGTAATATTTATTCTCAAAAAAAAATTACTATTTTATTCTATTTTATTTCTACATGTAAATTCACAATGAATATTATTAAATATTAATCAATCGATTAATTAAGTTTAATAATAATGCTTAAAGACGTAGACTTTTATTTTATTATTTCTTTAATATATTAAAATTTTTTTAATATATAAAAAGTTACGTATAAGGTGACGAAGTCAATGCTATGTGTTGAGGACAGAGGTCCAGAACAGACTAACAATTAAACACACAAATATATATACATATCGACTTACAATATTTAACGGTCCTAATGTTATTATAACATTTCTGCTTAATACTTAAATTCTCAGAAAACAAAAATCAGTTACTCTGTGCAATGATCTCATATGCTCACGCCATACACTCACACAGTCTCATACCGATAACTAAAATAAAACTAATTTTTTTATTTCATTTCACCATTACTTTTTTAATGAATAAAGAAAGGTTTTAAATTATTATTATATTTTTGACAACATGTTTATAAATTAATAAAATGTCTTTATATAATAATTACGGACTAAACGTATGATAATTTAAAAGTACAGTTCGCGTCAGCCATAACATGTGAGACGGACGAGTAGTACACAATGCAGTACAACTCTTAATTAAATCTTCCTCGAATTTTTTCGTTTTTTGAATAAATTGAACCAACAAAATGATATCTGAGCGGCATACGATGGAACTTTGATGCCCTGCTCATTATAGTATCGACGAATACATCAAAATGCTGATGAAGATGATGAATGACAAAAAATAAACATATAAGTTGGATAAGTTGAAATAAATCATTCGATTTAATAAACATGTATACATATTATTATATTGATATATTAGGTAACATAATAAATTCTTGTCTCCATAAATTGATCAAGGTATTTTAATATTATAAGCAAACACTTATATTATATGATGAGTATACTATTTACCAATAAAATAATTAATTTATATTGATATTAAAAAATAAAATAAGACATTATACCAGCTACTGATACATGATCAATTAGAAAATCTTTAACCTTACTATATCAAGTAAATATTTTCAGCCTCATGGCGGCACGTTTCTTTGAATGGTATCTTGTCTTATGTGAATAAATATATAACATACATTTATTTGTATTAGTATTTGAATGATTTTTCATCAACAAGAGAAAAAATAATGTAATGCTAATTTGTTTTTATTTTATTTTTTCAAATTTGTCTGTTTGTTTTTTCTGTTTCCTTTCGTGAATGCAACAACATTTGATTTGGTATAGTCAGTGTAATTAAAAGAGTCTCCAGAGCAGGTTTTTCACTGTGTCGTTGAATTTAAAAATATTTTAGCATATAACATTAAGTTAATTAGCCGCGTAGAATCTAAGGCATGTCGATTACTCTTCATGGCGTAAATGGATAAATATGATTATTTTCTTTTCTTGTTATTAAAAAATATCATCAATTTACAAATACCCCTGACGAAATCAGCTTGGCGCCAGGCTTTTTATTTTACACAACTATGTTTATACTCGTTTGATGCATACATAATAATTTAAAAAAAAAAAACTACAAACACGACGAATAATGTTCAAACCAAAAATGGATTAAAATATTTTTCTTTAAATACTTGATACAAATAATGTTGGAATTTTTTATTAATTATTAATAATTATTTAGCAACTAATAAAGTCTTGATAATCTGCAAAACAAGATTTTCCATATATAAGTCTATCAATAAAATTATTTATTATTTTTAAAAATAAAATTCAAAGAATTATATTTACAAAAGTTATTAAATTCATTATGTATATTTTTATTATTTATTTTATATAAAATATTAATTAGAGATTTAATAATTATAATGACTATATTAATAAAATGTATTTCCATTTGGAAAATTTTTCTAAATTAAATTATTCAAGATAGTTTAAATTTAACGATATTAAAACATATAATTATCATTTATAATTTTGTCTTGATTTTTTAAAATAATCTTTCATCATAACATCATTATATATCATTTACTATTTAATAATTTTATGCCTACATTCTTGGTTTTGAGATATTCATCATATTTATATTTTGATGAGTTTGATATACACACGCGGTTTTGTGTGTTTTTTTTTTATTATTATTATTTTCTTCTTCACAACGTGAGAATTTTTAAATCATCATTCGTGCTTCTGTTGTGTATATAAAATTCATAATATATTAAAAAAATTTGAAATGCATTATGTCTCGCAGCTGCACGCGTTTGTGGTAATGGCGAGACAACCATTTCATACAAAAATAAAAAAATTAAATTTTTAAAAAATCGAGAAGTAACCTGCCAGTCTAACTTTCACTTGTATATATACGCATATACACAAAGGGGGGTATATTTCAAGATGTTGGATTATGTGTAAAAGTAAACGTGAGTAAATGTTATTATGCTGTTGAAGCTGTCGGAGAATAATAAACTTGAACTGTTTATTAAATTATTTACCTTTTTTTTTTCAATCATTGATTAGTTTTAGCATTATTTTCAAATAATATCTTGTCGTATATTTTATATTGTATAAAAAAAAATTAAATTACAACATGTGTAATTATTTAAAATATAAATTAAACAGTAATACCTATTAAAAAAAAAATAAATAAATATAAAATAACGCAGTTAAGATAATACATAACATCAACAAAACCTCATGGCCTGAATTTCTAAGATACAAATAATAATAAATAAATAAATAAAAAAAATATTTATAAATAAATATCGAAACTTTTAAAAACCGGTCTCAATTGTTGAACGTTAATAGCTTTCTACAAAGTTATTATAAGACATTTTTTCTTGTAATCATCTTCTTGTGGAATACGTAAATTTTAAAATTACTGGAATATATAAATTTTAAAGATATATACAAGTTAAATATATTCTAAATTGATTTAATTATTCCAAGTGATATTGGATATAAAAAATTATTATTTTTCAGGATATATCAGTGCATGGTATTTCTTAAGTATTATTTGTTATGTGAATATTATTAACGCACATACATATACAAAAAATATTTACTCATATGTTTATTAGTGTGGGTGACCTGTCTAGTTTTACGGTTTCAACTGGTGCACTCAATGTCTGTATGCAAAATAGCGGAATAACGGCCTACGCAATATAAAATCGCACCAATCTCAATTTTAAAATGAAGAAAAAAAAAATTTACAACGATTATTTTCTCTTTGCGATTGAAGCGTTATCAATATCTTCATGAGGATTTATAAAATTAGCTGTGTGTATGTGTGTGTATCTATAAATATATGTTTTTCTGTTTTACGTTGATATTTAATATTCCAATTTGATGATATTCAGTATGATTATAAGTGTACAAGATTTAAGTAAGAATTCTATACACGTTTTAAAAAAGAATCACCATAAATCAATTGAAATTGAAAATAAAAAATAAATAAATAAATAAAATGATCGAAAGAAAGTGTGTATAAAGGCGTGAAGTTAAGTAAGGTAAAATAAAAAAAAAATGATAAATATAAGAATAATAAAAGAAAAAAATTTGACATTGAGAAAGAGAAAAAAAAAAAAAAAATGAAATAAATAAATTGGCGTACCACGCTTGAAATGAATGTTGAAACGACTTGGATCGGAAGTCAAGTGCGTTGGATCGTTAATCATGGGGTCTTCTGGGTGTAAAAAGAAACTTGCCCATTGGAAATCACAGCTTACCATCCACACACTTTTGCCCAACATGCCATTCTTATTTTATTGTGAATATACATATATATGTTAGTGTTTATATATTCTTAGTTTTTTTTTTTTTTTTTTGCATTTACGCACACACACATATTAATATATAAATATATTATATATATATTATATATGTATCAAGTTACGTCTATTGTATGAAGCCATTGTCGCCTCTCACATACATTTTCAACTTGGCAGACTAATAAATCTCTGTCATCTTAAATCTTTTACAAGGTATCACCGTAATATTATAAGAATTGATTCCTAACGAAATAAAATTTTAGCCATTATAATTATGTTGAACGAGTTACTTTGTTAGTCGATTTATAATTATTATTTATAATTCCATGAAATATATTGTAGGTAGGTTTCTTATTTTTTTATTTAAAAAAAAAACACAAAAATTTTAATGAGCATTGCACCTTACTGGATTTTTTTTTTCTCTTTTCAATTTTTTTTTTTTTTTTCATTTCAAGTTAAGAATGTATATATAAATTATTATTAAATATATAAATTATTTGTATTTAAATTTTGGCATATTAAATTGAGATATATATAAATTATTGGCAACATAAAAATTTTAATATTAAAACAAAAATTTTATAATAATGAGTTATTAAAGCTCATAAGTGGCCGATAAAAATGGATTAAATAATTATCTCAAACTCGACTTACAAAAAGACGAAAAAAAATAAATAATTTTATACAGATAACTGAGTTATCTTTTCAATAACTTTATGAAGATTTTTATTTTAGAAAATAATCTTTTTCTTTGTTTAAAATGATAATTGCTTCAAGTCCAAGATGTAAACTTGAATGAAGATAAAAATGTATAACCACTGTGCCTTCCCTTAGGTAGAAATTTTAACATCCCTTTTCAAAGTATTTACAACTTCAATTGAAATATAATTTATGTTTTAATATCATGTACTTTTTTTTACAAATTTTCAATGTAATAATAGATTTTTTATTTTAAATTTAACGTCAAATATATGAAAAAACAAAAATAAATCATTTATTATATTTGTGATTTAAGGTGTGATTTAAAATATATTTCTACATCATTATTTACAAAATGATTAATAGCCTCTTGATAACGATATAGCGACATGCTTTGATTTTTTATAATTTCTTTACAGCATTTAATGTCATTACTGAAAGAAATGAGCTTCCAAAGAAGATGAAAATTCTGGATGAAATAACTTTTATGATATGGGTTACGAAGGACCTTAACAGAAAACCACGATATATATATATGTATGATGTATATGAAAGATGACCAAACGAGATGCTCTTTGAGACACTAAGAAGTACCAATAAAGCTCGACCAATTACTGACCATCGTCCTTTTTCCCCCCATTCCTCTATTGATTTGCATTCAAATAGATGGTTATACTCTAAGTAGACTGGTTCCTAATGGATTATCAGTTTGAGTTATCGGTATAAGAGCTTCAAAGGATGGGTATATGAAAATTCTATATATTTGTTGAAGGGTATGAGTGTGCAATTCTACCTAGCTATTCCGCAAAACGAAAACCGCCTCCCTCGATGAGAACTACCCTGTACGAGACCAACCCATCGTTCTTTTTCCTTTCCAATCCTTGTGTATCACCACTGTTTCATCCATTTCCTAATGAAAATCCACCAACAGCATCACCAGCTTTCTCCTGTTTTCTCTCATTCCATCTTTTTTTTTTTTTATATATATATTTTTTTACCTGTTTCAATACAATTTTTTTTTATTTTTATGTTTTTCCGAATTCAAAACTACTCATATTTTACTGGCATTACACCACAACTTCGCTTTTCCCTCACAAACTTATAAAAATTAATTTGCTCAATGTTGTAGTCTGAATAAAAAAATATATTTGTCGAGGTTTTTATTATAATACACATATACAAATTTCGTTTCAAATGAGTTTCAAAGGTAATATATATATGGTGTACGAGAGGATTCCTAATTTAACAAGAAGGAAAATTTTCTAGAATATTTTTGAAATTAGTGTTTCATCTGTGAAAGTGTATGACGAATATTATCATCACAAAATTGACATTGAAAATATTTTTATATACACGTATTGTATACTTTTATTATTGGAAAAAATGTTTTATAGAAAAAAAGTTTTTATATTAGTTTTTATAATTAGAAATAAATAAAAAAAAATTAATTGATTATTTATCATTCCTTTCACAAAAAAAAGTTAAAAAACATTTTAATTTTGATAATTACCATGTTTATGAAATTTTTCCGAACATTTTCTTCTAAAGAAACAGCTGGAAAAATTTTTCTTCGTCAGCAATTTCGAAGAAAATTTTTCACACATTTCTCCGCATGCAATAATTTGGGAGAGATTCGGTATAATCACGGAGAAATCACGAAGAAATATTTTTACCAAGGTTATCAGAATAATTGGAAAAAAAAAAAAATTGGCCAAATCAGATTTTTTAAAAATCGAGACATGTTAGATGGACATATATAAACATTATCAGGACTGATCAAGACATTGATTCCCAAATCAGGACATGTCCTGATTGGCTTTCGCATATGGTAAGCTTATATAAATGAGTTATTTGAATCATTGTGTTTTGGTCTGTAACACGTTTAGTCTGACAGCAATTTTGCTACGCTGAATTTTTTTCTTTCTGATAATGAATTGTTGACCAGTCGATAACTATTGATAATAATTGAATAATTTATTAATATGTATCCTGCCAATATTATACGCATTCTCTCTTGTTTTAATATGTAAATTCGTTGTTGAGCTTTGTGATTCTCGAGTAGAAAGTTGTTCAGGATAGCCTGAACACTGATCCAGGCCTGATCAGGATATCGTAAGGCTATCCATATTCAAGTAACTCTATCACATCTCGATCAAGCCTGGATCAGGCACCTACATCTTTTCCTTAATAGGGATAGCCTGATCCAGTCCGGATCAGGACTTGATCAACATAAAAGTATTAAATTTACTTAATTTTTAAATAATTTCATCTTGATCAAGTCCTGATCCGGACTGGATCAGGCTATCCCTATTAAAGATAGAGTAGGAATGGCCTGATCAAGATAGCATCCGTCTATCTCTATTACATCCTTAATAGAGTAGCCTGATCCATTCTGGATCAAATCTTGATCAAGAAAAAATTATTGAATTTATTTTTTTTTCAAATAATTTTTTCTTGATCAAGATTTGATCCAGAATAATCGAAACTATCTAATAAGGATAGAGTAAGGCTAGCTGGATCCAAAATGGATAAAGAAACAAGTATCAAATTTATTTCTTCAAATTTTACAAATTGCCTGATCAGGATAGCATCAGGCTATCTGTATGTACATGTTAATAAATTATTGATTTACTATTTATATTAATTAAAAAAATAAAATGAAAAAATTCTGTCAACGAATTTGTTTTCCGTTGAAAATTAAGAGTTTTTAAAACTCCGGCGAATCAGTTGTTTGTTTTCTGAACCTTTATCAAAAGAAGAAGGAACAAACTAATAAGTATAATTATTTTATTTGAATAAAACAAACATGTCAAAAACATTGTATATTTATTTATTGTATATTCAAATATGAAAAAAAAACAAAACGTCAATTGTTTAAAAATTCGATAACTTTTAACCAAACTAAGCTCAAAAAATTCTTCATGAAATTTGCAGGAGCCAAGGCTAGCATAGAAAATCATGTCATTTGATAACATTATATTAATCCGAAAGTATTTCATATTTTCATTGTACTTATATTGTTATAAAAAAATACTTGGCATCACAAAAAGATCTGTGGAGTATTATATAAAAACGAGAATTTAGAATTTTATTAGTTAACAAATTTTAAGAGTTATGAGTTATGAGTTATAACTTATGACATTTATTTATTTTGCGTGATATATTTCAACACAGTAAAAAAAATTGGTAAAACAAAAAAATTGAATTGATTTAAATTTATAATTTAAAAAAAAAATACATCTCTTTTTCTTTTACTTCTGATGTTATTTTTGAATTTATAAGATTTTTCAGAATCATTATATGATAATAAATATTAAACATATTAATATCAACATATGTTAATGCTACGTTGTAATGTATAGAACCTCATAACCATCGAGTTGACATGAAAAAAAAAAAAAAAAAAATTAAAATGCAATTCACAAAAGACATAATTTTCGATAGTGCGACGGTTGTAATCTGAAAATTATCTTCTCCAAAGAATTTGTATTTAATAAATACAACATACACAATATATTTGAATATTTTTCTTGGTCGCTGGTGTTGCTGGTGTTGCTGATCATAGGGATGTCCAAGGGGGGTCACAGGTCAATGGCATATTACCAAGCATGTATAGTGTAGTTGTACATCCGTTCAAATCAAATTTATCCGAAAGAACATACGTGTACTGTAGTCGTTAATCATGCTGTAAGGTTTTACAGTATATACCTTTAAAGATATATACATCTCCACCAGTTTACTCTCGTGACATTTCTGACCAAGCAGATAATATTAGGTGTTGTGAATTTTCTCATGCACACAAGGTGCTGTAACGAGGATGGGACAGCCAAGCTAAGGGCCGCATAGGGACACTGACTCTAAGGAAACACTCCATAGTCCATCCTCCCATGAATTAATTTTTTTTGGATTATCTCCTTTGGTATTCAAGAAGCTTTTATTCATCAAACTTTAATTATTATAATTTTTTTTTAACGGAATTTTAATTTCTTATTGTTTTTGCTTTTGTTTCTTTACCATTCTCAGACCACCAGCGTCGTAACCTTTTCTAAATCTAATATTTAGTCTCTGATTATTTCAAGAATATATAAAGAATAATTAAAATTTATTTCTTACGTTATTTTTCATTATCAAAATGAAAAATTAGAATCATAAATTTCATTTATTATTTATAATAAAAAAAAAAGAGAAATTGAAATTATCCCCGAAGGAAATATACACCGTTGATTTAGTAACTATCTAATAAATTTTTTAAGTTTATACTAAAAATTAAAAAACGACTTATCATTAATTAGGAATTTAAAATCTTCAACACTACAGCAGCGGAGTATGTTAGGTGAAAGTGCAATAAGTTATAAATATTTTTTTCAATTTCAATTTAAATTTTAACAGTGTGTTGTTCAATGAGTTGATCAAGACAAGGTGATTAGAATGATTTCAGTGATCCCATTTGCTTCCAAAAAATTCAATGGAGCATACAAATATTTTTTTTCTTCACAGGGCACTGAAATTTTTCATTACAGTACTGCATGTACTGTGTGAAAGTAAATGAGCTAAAAAAATTAACAATAAAAAAGAATGAAAAAAAAATAAAATTCGTTGCATAAAGATATCATCATGAAAAAAGAAATTGGAAAATATGATACAAGAAAATCCAGTACCAGCGTAGGAGTGGTACAGAGGGGTAAATAGTTTATGACGACATTATTTTTGCTAACTCATGACAGTGCATATAAAGTGCATGGGGTCAACGATAGGCGAATGAGCCACCTTCCTGAATGTCCTCGAGTCACCAGAGGTGCATATCGAATCCCAGGGTGTATATAATATATATATACATATGTCACAAAAGCAATACTATATATGGTTTAGCTATGCTGCATAGTTTAAATTGAATGTACCTCAGGATTATTATGATTAATGATGAAACCGATGTAACTTATCTTCACATCAACCAAATTATTTTTCAGAAAATTAACGCACGAGTGTTTATGAAAGGGTTGCAATCGTAATTTTCTTTTTTTTATATTTTACTGTATCTTGATTTTCTTAATATATCTTTTAGTTAAATGTTCATGTAGGTATAATTGTGTATAAAGCGCATATTGGTAGCTGGTGTACTTCGAGTTTATGCCATCTTTCACGTAATTACTCGGTTAAAATACGAAAGATTAATTTTTTTATTTTTATTTTACTCTCTGATAAATCTGATTTACCGAGTTGTAAATCTGTTTTTTTTTTTTATTTTTCTTGCTCTTTTGATATAGCGTGTGTCATTTTTATCTCTTTCTCTCCCTCAATTTACTTTATTTTATTTTATTTTTTTAATTCTGAGTATCATAGGGTAGTAGAAAATTTTCAATTCCATTCATGTAAATTATTGTAGCGCACGGACTCTTCGACATGTGCAACTTGTATTAATGACGCAGTAAAGGAGCAGACGGACGAAGAGAGCTGCCCATTAGCGGATGAAAGCGGAGGGCACTTCAGTGCATATAGCCCATACTGATAATAGCCCGACTTATACTCACCCAGAGATATTCTGTAGTTTCGCCCACGTTACGCGGCACGCTCAGAGAGACCAGTAGCAAAGAAGCAAGAGGATATATTCAGTAACCGCGCACATACCCTGGCCATTTGCCCACTATTACCATCATCATCATACACTACACTCAGATAAATATTATTTTTATATATTAAAAAAAAAATTTAATTCTTGGATGGAAAATATTTTGTTGAAATAAATATAATTTCATTTCATCCAAGATATAATATTTTTAATTTGAAAAAATAAAAAAACAATTATTATAAAATTATATTTTTAAAATTCACAATAATCATTTAAAAATACAATATTAAATTAAAATAATTTCTTTTTTTAATTTTTTCAATTTAAAAAAAAATTTTTTTCTTCTAAATAAACAATACTTGTTGATTATTTTATTCAACTGTACATGGACTTTTGTATATAACAAAAAAACAAAGAAATAAAATTCTCGGTCATCTTGGAATTTTTTTTTCCTTTTTTTTTTTTGTTTCGAGTAAAAATTTTTTACCAAAGGCTTTTTAAATATATAAAAAGCTATAAAAAGCCAGAATATCTCTATTATCGCTTGGAACGCATAAACGTAGAGCTGTCCAATGTAAACTGGCAATCGTAAAGAAGAAGAGTCGATTGCCCATCCTGAAGAAGCCAAGCATCGAATACTCTGATGATGCTGTATTTTTGTATAAGCATACATGTGTGTGTGTGTGTGATGATATGTGTTTGTTCGTGTTCACAACTTGACTACTGTTTATGAGGTCAAAAATATCCTCATTGTATCATATCTTGTCTCGTTAAATTCAATACAATGTAAATTTTCAATATATTATTTTCACACCTTTATACAATCACACACGCAATAACATTATGTGTGTTGGTATTAATAATTGGCTAAGATATTGATAAAAGTAACTGTAATATATTCAGAGACAGTTTAGTTTTGTCTTGTCAATATTAGTTGTAAAGAATGAGAGCATAATATCCGTTATTTCTAAATTTACGAGAAGATTGATTTTTATATATTTGTGCTACAATTTAATGAAGAATAAATAACTTTTTAATCATTTTTAAAATTGATAATTATATGATATTATGACTTTGATAATTCACCTGTATTAAAATGCAAATATTCTATTTATTATCACAATCAATAATCATTTATTTTAATCGTGCTTGGATAGAAATGCCCTTGTTTTCGATCCATCACTATAATAATTTTTAAATAACTTTTAAAATTGAAAAGTCCATGTTATTATATAATTTCAATAATTAAATTCCATATTGAAATAAAATTTTTCTGTATAGATGACATTGTAAATACAGCCTTTTCTTGTGTAGCTTCAATTATTTTTAAAATCGAAATTTCGGTACCACTACACCTCATCACTGTAACATTTCATTGATCAACCTGACATGAAAAAGCTGATTCTTCGAGATTTTTTTTTCCCATCTATAAAAGCTATAAAAACAGCTGACTGAATAAACTGTTCTCATCCAAGTCTCTTGGGTTTAAATTCCAACCGCATAAAAAATAAAAAAATTAGATTGACTTTCAAGGCCAATCTGTGTTTAACAGAATAAACATGAATTTTGATTATATACAATTTTGTATATATAAAACCACTGTGTAACTCAAAAAAACAAAAATTAAATTAATTAAATTAATGATAAGTTGAGTTATTATATTTTAATAGGTTACACATACTCAACAAAATACCTGATTAACATTTTTATTGAGTGTGTACAGAAGTGGTATAAAAATAATTAAAAAAAAAAAAGCTCTAAACTAGTGGAAAGTTTATAAGACTGGTTTCAATGTGTATTTTTTTTTATTTTGTCATTTTTAACATAATTTGTTGATACTACTATGATAGAAAAATAAAATAACAAAACAAATTAAATCGGCATATCTTTACAACTGGTTTTGGAAAATAATTTCCACCTGTCTCATTGGTACTAGCTAGTATATCAATCTATGCATATGAGCATTTTTGTTTTAATTTAAAATATATTTATGCTACTATAAACTAGTAGAAATCAAATGACTTGGTTAATCTTGTCGGGATTCAAGGAACTGAGTACTTGACTAAGAGAGCATATCAAATAAAACCACTAAAGGATTGACAGTTTAATCTTTAATCACATAGTTCCGGCTATTAATGTAAATATGTAAAGTTATTGCCACCTGACGTTCAATCAACACGACGGTGCAATCGTGCGTTTAAATTAAATAAAAAAATACTCAGATCAATATGCCCATGGACTGAGTATATCAAATTCTTATAATTATATAATTATTAAAAACCTCGTTGATTATTTGACACGTTAAAAACAAATATATATATAATATGTAGCTATTAGGAACGTAAGTTTTATTTTAATTTGACTCGTTATTAACTTTAGACAACATTTTGTTTTTCTTTTCACTTTTATTTTCTCAGACAATGTAATTTCTATTGCATCAACTAATAAGGCAAAATTTTATGTCATTTGTTGATCAGGTCCCGGAAATTTTTAGCCTCTAGGCGGCGAAAGTTTTGCTAGTGTTTGAACTGTTTGTAAATTCCTATTAAACAAATATATTTATTCATTTTTGAATATTACTAAATTCAAAGTAATAAAAAATAAAATATTCTAGGACAAAAAAAAAAAGAAGCCCGGGTTAAAAAATTATATTTGTTTGAGATTAATGCGAGATCTCTTTCAAATTTCGTTTGAGACAGATAGAGATTTCCTAGAAACAAATTAAAGAAAAATTAGAGATAATAAGATGTTCCTGAGACAACTGTCATTTTCTTCAATTTGTGTCTATAGGAAGTCTTGTTATTGTCTCGAATGTTTTTCCACTTTATCTCTGAAAAATCTCTTTAATTTTTCTTTAATCTTTCTTGGGGAAATCTTTTTATTCTTTCTAGTTTTTCTCTGGGAAATCTTATAATATCTTTAATTTATAGGTTATAGAAAAATTAGAGACTATATAAGATTTTCCAGAGACAAATTATAGAAAAAGACTTGAACTCTAAAAACTTTTTCAAAAGTTAAATTAAATTATTTTGGTAGAAACAAAATAGGCAACATCAAACCATGGTATTGTTTTTTTTTTTTGTTGAACAATATTTTTTTATTTGACTGGATATAAATAAGATCAGTTTAGAATTAATGAGCAATCAAATCACCAGAAATTGAGGGTCCAGATGCAAAAAAGCACCATGTGCTCGAAGACCAAGAAAATTACTGGTAAATTCGATTGATGACCTTGAAGAATTAAAATATTGTTGACCAATATTATTATTGCTACAATTAAGTATACGGAGGAATTTATGGAAAGTACGGAGACATTTCTATACAGGTTACGGTAAAACTTACGGTGAACATATTGTGATGGTTATATAGCCTCAATCGTGTCTGCAAAACCGGCACAGAGAAAATTTTCCTTTCAAAATTATGTAAAAAAACCTTCATAATTTCGGAAATATTAAGAAAGTGTTGGATAAAACGAGATTCGTTTACTTTTTCCGTTTCAAGAACTTGAATTTTACAAGAATCTTATATACAACAAGAACAAACAGAAAAGAAAAAAAAAATTTTTTTACGGAAGTTTCACGTGAAATTCAAAGGATTATCACGAAAACTATAATGGAAATGAACTTTAAACAAAAAAAAAAAATTCTTATTCAAAATCCCCAATTGATTCTTTGTTATTCTTGTTTTTTTTTTTTGTTTTCGCTGCTATATTATCCTATGTCCATAAACATTATCGATTAACATGCTCAACCATTTTGATACCAACAATCAGTATGTATATTTAATTGTCTCAAAATGTAAATTATTTTCTGAGTTATTCAATATAATTAATAATACAATAATAAGAAAATTAAATGATACGTACAAGTTTAACAGAATAAATAATAAAATTATTTGACCATTTAAGAAGAAAAAAAATTATCATCATTGAATAAAGTAAGTAAAACTAACTATTAATTAAAAAATGATTTATTCGTCATTTAAAATGAAATTTTAATTATTGAGCATACAATGGAAAATAGAACAATTTAATTGTCCATATAAAAATTGAAAATACATTATCATTATTCAAAATTGGAAAGATAAAAAATTACTGTTTTTGCGACATATCTTAATCAGTCGAAAAATTCTTTCGTGAATTAACATTAATTCGGGAATTGAACTTTTTTATATGTGCGAAAAATAAATAATTACAATAACGAGTTTCAAATTAATATATAAATTTATAAATGCATAATGACATAATGACATTTAGTCTTGGAAAATAAAAATTAAAATGACTCTCTATTATTACACCCTATGACCATTAGGACTCTTGAATAATATTATCTAAAAATTAATCAATTCTCTTTTTTTTTACTCAATTTAACTTGTATTGTATAAATTTCACAATGAGTCGTAAAATATACGTTGTTATATAAATAATATTTTTCATTTAACTATATATTATTTCTGGGTATGTAATTTCTCTCATCTGTCTCAACTCATCAATCACAAAACTCAATGACATGTACATATACGGAGACAGAACTATAGGCAATTAACACACAGGTAGCTCGACAATCAAACAATAGTAATATATTGCACATTGTATACATACCAACGATTTCACAATATTTCGACAGTTATCATCAATAAGAATCAATTGATCAAACATTAATTTAACAATAAGTTCAATCAAGATATGTGCAAAGCTACAAAGTAATCATTAATTTTGCAAAAACTTTCCCAACTTAATGTATACAGTAGTGGAGTTAAAGAAAAGACGACAAGCAATAAAAGAAAAAAAAAAAAAAACAAAGTAAATAGAAAAGAATGAGACAAAAAAAAAGGAAAGTATACTCAATAGCCAGTGCGATTTTATTCTGACCAGTTTGTTTCCCATTCACGGCTTGGTGTCGCACAAAGTGCGTATAGAATAGCTATATACATAAAGGTACTTGAAAGAGTTTTTTTTTTTTTTATTTATTTCTTTTTTGTCTATAGTCATGCCAACGAGCCATTGGGTACATATATTTTCTCCAGATCTGGAAAACAATACGCCTAAGCTGACTCTGTATTTATATTCAAACGTTAAACTTTCAATGGTAATAATTCATTGTTGGTTAATGCGTGGTGATACTTTTCTAGTCCCTCTCACCATTAACAATACAAACAAACAATTGTGTGTACACACTTGCATATAAATATTGAGGGTAAATTTTTTTTTTCTTGTATTACTTTCAAACAGCAAACAACCCGTATAACAGAATGATTTTTTTTTATATGTTTGAAAAAAAATCTGAAGAGTTAAAGAGAATATACTAGATAAAATTAAAATGGTAATCTTCAATCTGAATAAAAACATGACGGAAATGTTGGAACAATTATTCTTCTTTTTTGACATACTGACTCTCTACCACCCCAACGCAACCTTGTAATAATTTGCATGCATTATTTGCAAGTAAAAAAAAAAAACTTATACACATACACACACACCTACTGGCTATTAGAATACAGCTCAGTTTATAAATAAATATGAATAAAAAAAATGTTTACCGTATACGAAAAATGATCCTCAAAGTTATTTTAAATAAACCATGAATTTTTTGATAATTTTTATATTATTCAAATATAAAAAAAAAAAAAAACATTAAATTGAGAACGGAAGCTTATATGACTATAAAATGTGAAACCGATAAATTCAATCATGTGTGGGTCTATGAGAATTTGAGAGGGTGACGGTTGAGGAATTGTTGTGAAGGCTTTTTTTTCCATCACCCATTCCTATTTTATTTTACTAAGTCACAAGCAACGATTTGTCTTGAAGGTCGGTATTCTCAATGGCAACAAGCCGAAAGCTCACCCTCAAGTTATGCTGTTTCCGGGTGCGTATACACAGTTGCCACAATACCCTCAATAGCCCTTCTTATATATTTATTCTTCTATGTGGCATTGCGACGAAAGAAAGCACAGCCAACAATCCTCTACCCATTCTACTTCTTGTATACAAGTTTCATTGAAAAAAAGGAAAAAAAAAAAAAGCCGAAGCCTTGTTGAAATTTACTTACTTCATAGCCTCTCAATGAAGAAAATCTTCTACAAACTAATTCATGTCTAGTATTTATGTATACACAGACACACACACGCATATAGAAATTTTTGTATTCAAACATTACTGGATGGACCTTCGAAATAACTTGGTCGAAAGAAAGGCTAGGCTTTCGTCGATAAATGTATTACAATTCATTGTGTCAGAATAGAAAAGACGTGTCTTCAAGATCTCTTTAGATAACAGCATGAAATTTGCATAGGTTTTCGAAGGGATAAAAAGATTTTATTGATCTTTCTTATTATAATATTGATCAACAACCTGTCGAATGTTTTGAAATTCTAATGAAAATATAAAATGATCAAATAAAAATATGTAAAGTTATAATAGAAAAACAAATGATTGTATAATAAATATTTATTGAATAATGTTTCAAGATCATGAATTAAAGTAATAAAGTATAGATTCAATTCGTATATTTGATATCTTAACTTTACCCACCTTTGCTATTCTATTTACCATACAAACATATGTTGGATTGCTTATAAACCCGTCAAACTGTAGTTTTAATCTTGTTAAAGTTTTTTTTTTTTTGTCGAGGTTAAACTTACAGATAGGCACATTGATAGATTAGAAAAAAATGAATAAAGTTAAGAGAAAAATTGATTTTACGTTGGTGTATAAAACACGTAAATAATTTTTAACAGATAATATATTTCATCATAATGGTTACATTGACCGAGATATTCCAGATGCAAAATTTACTCGTGGGATTGTTTTATCAATATCGAGCCATGTTAGTATGAAAAAAAAAAAAAATAATAGTTTGTATATTATAATTCGAACACAAAAAGCCGAAGAAAAATAACTTTTTAATTTTTACATACGCCAACGTCTATATCGATCTGAATGCACTAGTTCTCATCTTAAATTTGTAAGTAGGTTTTTGTAATCAACAGTTATCTTACACATTACTCATAATTAATTATCAAAATGTAACTGCAACCAAAAAAATGTAAATAAACCAAGCATGTAAAAATCAGAGTAGAATAAAAAGAGGCATCCACTTGAACATACCAATAACACTCTGAATCAACCAGTTAGAAATCAATTTGAATCTCTAGGTCTAAAACAAGACATCGAACCAGAACCAACAGCATCAACAGATCCAATTGTTGAAAAAACAACTAAGCCATGAGCAAATTACACTCACACCATAGTTGTCAGCGAATTTTTTGAAATAAAGTCATCAATCAGAGCATCAACGAATTTTTCATCAACAATAACATTATAACCTGAAAAGCAGTCATTAGATAGTATCAGAGTTTTGAGATGAATATATCACCATACTGCTCTACACGAGCAGAATTTTTTTTTTCGAACAAATAATTTGCTGTGCATATAGTGGTACAAATTGTCATAAACGACCATATCGGCTTGAGTACACCAGTTCACGTCCGATTACTGAAGTTAAGCATCAGGGCTGAGCGGAGTTAATACTCGGATACATAAATAACCTGGTACACTAGTGAGACAGTCGAGTATCTTGGTATTAACGTTGATGAAATAGTCAGGCTAAATGACCACATGAGAAAATAAATGATATAAGCTACCAAAGCTAATTCAAGTATATTTATCAACAAAACACTATCCAGCATGACCAAGCTACTTGCTATCAGTAAGGCTAATCAACACATACACTTGCTCTCTATAGAAAAATTTTTTTAGTGCATCACAAAATAATTAAGGAAAAAACTTGATAGTAATATGAATACAAAAAAGCCAGATAAAACAAAGTTTTGATTTTTTACATTCGCCAACGACCATATCGGCTTGAGTACACCAGTTCTCGTCCGATCACTGAAGTTAAGCAAGGCTGAGCGTGGTTAGTACTTGGATGGGTGACCGCTTGGGAACACCACGTGCCGTTGGCATTCCTTTTGCTATTTCTTTATTATCGTTATTTTTTGAACAATTTTCTTTTTATCTATTTAAATAGGTTTGAATAATTATACAACATAGATGTCAATAATATATCTTTTTTTGATATCAAGTTACGTATAGAACGATCATGTCAAGATCAAGATTAAAATTTTAAAAGCTCATATATATGTATCAGCGTAGAGTGAGTTCATTATACCTCATCAATATTCTTATTACCCACTTGGAACACCCAAATATTCCAGAAAAACGTTCAGGCTCATACGTTTAATACTTTAATTACATTACATTTCATATTACATTCAAACCAGGAACCAACACGTACAAAAATCTCTTGCGAAAGACTTTTATAAACGATGTATTATATATATTTGTTGTTTTACTATTAGTCTCTTGAAGAAATTAAAATTACTAAATATATAATATTGGGTTTTCCAACGAGGGACAAAAAATTCTCGTGCAATTTTATTTAACATACAACTTTGACGTAACAGTAATAATAAGTTTTTTTTTTTTTTGTTATTAACCCAATCGAATATGATTCTGTATATATTAGCTTAAACTGTAAATTTTTTTTTTGCATTCTAACCAGCTCTTAATCTCATACAAATGACAATAATAAAATATGCCATATATTTTATTTTGTTTTACTATTAGTCGCTTAAGCATTCAATTGAATAAACTGAAATTAATAACACAACAATGACATAAAAGTGATAAATTTTTTTTTTTTGTTAATATGAAAAGAATACTTTTATTAAGAGAACAACATATTCAAAATCACGTGATAGTCATATGTCGTTGATATAAATAATGATTTATATGAAACAAAAACAATTAAAAAATAAGCAGTAAGCTGATTGAATTAATTTTTTTAAAGTTAAACAAAAGTTGATGGTTTTCACATAATTTATTTCCATGAAAAGTTACATAATATGTTAAAATTATCTAATCTAGTAAAACGAAATTTGTGGACAAAAATAAAACTTTTTTTTTAATTATTAATTTCTACCAGCAAAAGGTCAAAAAAAAAAAAAATGTTATAAATACATTGTAATTCAGTGTTTTATAAGCTCGAACATTCTAGAAAAATATTGGTGCTTCAAAAATAGAAAAAAACAACAAAGTCATTAGCAAAGCCGTTAACGAATAAAGTTCAAGGAGAAATTATCTTTCTTCTTCTGATCTACATTGTCACAATATATTTGTCTCTTTTATGAAAACTAACGTGATACAAAGAGGGCAAAAATCATTCGGCTAGCGTTAGTATATAAACGAGGTCATTTCAAAGTATAGCAACAGTTTGATATTGTCAAAAATGATTGAAACTTCGAATCATCATTCGACCGTGTGGGTGCTGGTATTTTTCTTCGCCGTGGTAAGTTAACAAAAAATAAGCATTCATTATATATACTATATAGGTGATCAATAGAATAACATACACTGAGAGAAATCGCCGTTTTTCAGAAGATTTTCCTATCTAGAGACAAGATAAAATCGTCTCGGCGGAAAATAATATCCACTAATTATTGAATTTTTGATTGTAGTAATTTATGATTGAATAAATTAAGTATTTAATTTAGTTATAGCCAGAAACCAATTTTGCGTGCATCCTGGATTAATTACGAAAAATCAAGTAATGTATCGGAACGAGTAAAGACTATCTTCACACGAAATAGGATATACTCACACTAAAAAAAAATTCTTTTTCGGTTGGACGTTTCCTTTCTTTTAGAAAACAAGATCTATATAAATACAAAATAAATCATCAATGTATAGTTTTGAGGAAAATGTAGAAAGTATTCAGAAGAAATAAATCAATATATTATTAACTGAAAACTTGAGGTGGTACAGAGGAAAAAATACATTTTTTTTTACAACGAGCTTAGATATCAATTAAATATTTTGAAATTTTACATAAACTCAGAGCTATCTTCTCTGAAAATAGAAAGATTCACGTTAAAGAAACCTACATTTCAAGGTGAATAGTATAGTATTATCTTTCAAAAATTTTTTAACTATCGACAAATCCATTTTTTATATTTACAAGAATTTTAAATGTATGTGATCTAACAAAAAAAGAGAATGAAAATTCTTTTCGTTAAAAGTGCTATTTTTCCTGCAGATAGAAAACGCCTCGTGTAAAATCGATGCTTTTTGCGATAAGAAATATTATGTTGTCTGGAATAATTTCTTTTTCAAGTTTTAAAAATTTTCCTTTACGGTATGATTAGAAATGAATAATAAAAGGCGTCTATATATTTTCTTCAAAAAATTAATAGTTTGTTCACTATAAACAAAGTTATAATCATCAATGAGAAAAATTTTTTCACGAATTTGAACGATCTTTGATCTACAACCTAGAATTATATCTGAATAATAATTTATCTTGAAAGAAAATAGGAATAAATTTGACGAAAATTCGATATAATATTCTGTAGACGGTGCTATCTCCTTATAAAATAATCGATTTCAGCCCAAATATTTCTAAATTATGGTTTCAAATCCGTATTTGTTTTTTAATAAAACCATTTTAAAGATGGAAAATTTTTATTGTTAATATTTTTATTCTTTTATTAAACATTGAATTGGCATGAACAATGTGCGTTCGTCCAGTATCTAAAAATTCGTATTACCTCACTATGGAGACTGTATTCAAAATGTACGAAGACAATCGTGAAGATCCCGAGTGCGAAGTATTTTTACTTTCATAAATTAAAACGGGTCTTCTTGAATGTTTGGATGAAATATTGTTCCAGCAAAAACTAGATAAATCACTGTTCTCCTAGCGGCTGAAGTTGGAACTATTGACAAAAACTATTAGTGTTTCATTCCAGCAAAACCTATTTAATGTCAAGACAGTCTCATTTTGATTGTAATGCAAAAACAAAATGGTAATTTTTAGGAAGTAATAGAATAGGAAAATTTTTTATTTCAGTGTACTCCTAGCGGCAGAAAACAAAAATATCATGAAAAATAAATCAAAAACTTTAATATATAATCTACTATTGAAACAGTGGTGGCCACGCTAGAGTGAAATATATTTTCTTTCAAGATTGCTATGATTGGACTTAAGATCAAGCCACTCGCGTTTTAAATCGACAGAGTGTATTTCGATCGATCTACAGTCGAGATTGTACAATATGAATCACGTTGAAATAATATAAATATGAAATTAGGCATTTTATTAATTTAAAGGGCAGATGGCGGTAGTGTGCACAAGAAAGATCTATTTTGTCGCAAGAAATTTATTATTAAACTCGAAATCAAGCCACTTGCGTTTTAAATCGACGGAGTTTATTTGAATTAATCTACAGTCAAGATTGTACGATATAAATCACGATAAATTAATATAAATATGAAATTAGACATTTTATTAATTTAAAGGGCAGATGGCGGTAGTGTGCACAAGAAAGATCTATTTTGTCGCAAGAAATTTATTATTAAACTCGAAATCAAGCCACTTGCGTTTTAAATCGACGGAGTGTATTTAAATTAATCTACAGTCAAGATTGTACGATATAAATCACGATAAATTAATATAAATATAAAATTAAACATTTTATTAATTTAAAGGGCAGATGGCGGTAGTAAATGCGCAAGAAGAATTCCTATTTTGTCGCAAAATTTATATTATTAAACTCGAAATCAAATCGCACGTTTTGGAAATCGACGGAGTTTATTTGAAGATTTATTATCCCACAGTCAAAATTACATTACCCATTATAAATCACGATAAATTAATATAATATAAAATTAGACATTTTTATTAATTTTAAAGGGCAGATGGCGGTAGTGTGCACAAGAAAGATCTATTTTTGTCGCAAAAGAAATTTATTATTAAATCTACAGTCGAAGCCACGTTGAATTTTAAATCGACAGGTGTGCCAGATGTCGAGTCAAAGATTATTTTGATATAAATCCGACCAGTAATATAAAATTAAACATTTTATTAATTTAAAGGGCAGATGGCGGTAGTGTGCACAAGAAAGATCTATTTTGTCGCAAGAAAGTTATTATTAAACTCGAAATCAAGCCACTCGCGTTTTAAATCGACAGAGTGTATTTGGATCGATCTACAGTCGAGATTGTACAATATGAATCACGTTGAAATAATATAAATATAAAATTAGACATTTTATTAATTTAAAGGGCAGATGGCGGTAGTGTGCACAAGAAAGATCTATTTTGTCGCAAGAAATTTATTATTAAACTCGAAATCAAGCCACTTGCGTTTTAAATCGACGGAGTGTATTTGGATCGATCTACAGTCGAGATTGTACAATATGAATCACGTTGAAATAATATAAATATAAAATTAGACATTTTATTAATTTAGAGGGCAGATGGCGGTAGTGTGCACAAGAAAGATCTATTTTGTCGCAAGAAAGTTATTATTAAACTCGAAATCAAGCCACTCGCGTTTTAAATCGACGGAGTTTATTTGAATTATCCTACAGTCAAGATTGTACGATATAAATCACGATAAATTAATATAAATATGAAATTAGACATTTTATTAATTTAAAGGGCAGATGGCGGTAGTGTGCACAAGAAAGATCTATTTTGTCGCAAGAAATTTATTATTAAACTCGAAATCAAGCCACTTGCGTTTTAAATCGACGGAGTGTATTTGAATTAATCTACAGTCAAGATTGTACGATATAAATCACGATAAATTAATATAAATATGAAATTAGACATTTTATAAATTTAAAGGGCAGATAGCGGTAGTGTGCCTGAGAGAGATCAATTTTTTCGCAAAAAAGTTGAAAATGATCTCAAGATTGCGACAATATAGACCTTTCTCGAGCACAATACCACCATCTGCCCCTTTTAATTAATAAAATTTCTCATTACATTTTTATATTCTTTTAACGCAATTCATATTGTGCAATCTTGACTGTAGATTGATTCAAATACACTCTGTCGATTCAAAACGCGAGTGGCTTGATTTCGAGTTTAATAATAACTATCTTGCAACAAGATAGATTTTTCTCGGGAACACTACCGCGATTTGCCCTTTAAATTAATAATATGTCTAATTTCATATTTATATTCTTTGAACGCAATTCATATTGTACGATCTTGACTGTAGATTGATTCAAATACACTCTGTCGATTCAAAACGCGAGTGGCTTGATTTCGAGTTCAATAATAACTATCTTGAGACAAGATAGTTTTCACTTGGTTTAAGTAATGTCACTTTTCTTCTTAAAATCAATTTAAATAATTTTCACTATCAAATGTTTCTATTTATGATTGAAACTGACGATTTTCTATCAAAATCGGATTAGCTGGTCTCAACACAGTAAAATAAGCGACATTTTATGTACAATTTAATTTGGACTGTCTCGATACTAGCTGCAAAATTAAAATGTATGTAAATTCTGTTTTGTCTTACTTTTATGTATTTTGTTTCTAAATAGTTTTTTCGTGTTTGCAGCAGATGCAATTTTTTTTTCCTTTTTTTTCTTGTAGACAGGGCTGTTTATGTATCAGTCTCTTATATTTATGTTACGAATTTATCGCTTTCATTTAAAAAAAAACTTTCTTTCCTCCATTTATTTAAATTATTTTCCTACCGCGATATGCCTATCTTGGACGTAGAGAGGCGTCATTGTGCTTTTACATGGCCCTTATTTCAGCTCAGCTCGTTCTTTTTCGCAGTTTATTGTCTGTCGTCAAGAACAATCTGTGCCTAACTGAATTTTACAAAAATTCAAACGACTTTGATTCATCTTAAAACCTTCCCTTTTTTAAATTTCAGTTTACCCACTCTATCGGCCAACAATATCTATCTGCACGGAAGACAGGATTTTTAACTCAAAAAAAATTCTTCAATGAAAACAGAAGTATCTTGTCAAAAACGGCGATTTCTCTCAGTGTAATTATTAATATACTTATAAAATATTTTGTGTAAATTATAAATACAGAAGTTATGAAAATCTTATGGTTTTCAGAGTTTCGCGACAGCCAATAAAAGTGGAACGTCACGACCCATCAATTCCAGCCTCGAAAAATTTTTTTCTTCTTACAACAACCGCGTTTTTGCAAACGTGTTACATCCAAACAATGTGACTGATATCATAAATAAATCGAATCAAAAAGATTTTACGGATATAAATAATCTCCTTGCCTTTAAACTGGACAGCATAAATACTCAGGCTAATAGTGATTCGAATAAAGGTGATAATCAAGTATGCTACGCATTGATTCGTAATGAATTAAATTATGAATATAATTCCTTCGTCAACAGGATGAGTGATATTATCCAAACGATCAGCTCTACATTGCAATCGAAACAATACAGCAATTTCATGGTGAAATATTTTAAGATTAAATTTTTTATTATATCAAAATGATTTCTACTATGAATAACCTGTTGATACAAAATATATAGGCTACGTTTTATACATTTGTTGAATTATTTTTCAGGATGCAAAAAAATTTCAGATTGAATTTGATAAATTCGTGAATCATTGCAAAACAACTGATTGCGACTATACAAAAGTTATGACATTGATGCAAAAAATTCAACCATATGATGTTGAAAGAAATAAACTATCAGATGTTTTTTACATTACCAGTGAAAAATTAAGGGTTCGAGTAGATTTTTTTAAGTTGTTTATCAATAATAGCACTAACAGTATATTGAATTTTTGTTTGAGATCAAATTTACTGGCTAATGAATCTTTAGTCAATGAATTTATAAATACGTCAGATGAATCAATGAAAAAATATAGTGAAAAACTTATAAGTGTTCAGAAATTGGATGTTTTTATTTTCAACACGTATAAATCAAAAATTGAAAACTACATGACTGAGGAAATGAAACTGTATAAAAACATAATTCAAGCTTCAGCTGGTCAAAAAGTTATCAATGATAGTTGCAGACGAGATCTTGAACAACAAGGTATTTACAACTATCAGCTTTCAAATGACCGTTTGCAACGATACTATGATGCCTGCTTTTCCTTCCTGAATGACAGCACATCATTTTTACTGAAGGTAAAAAAATAAACTTGTTCGTTAGAATTATATTTTTATTGTATAATGTTATAGATTTTTCAAGTTTTAAGAAAAAAATTTTTTTTCAATGTTTCAGAAAACAAAAGAATATCTAGATCTATTGGAATCTGTAAAAATATCGAAAATAAAATTGACCACAACGACCAAAGAGGAATTCGTAATTAAATTTTTCAATTTGTTCAAGAAATTTCAAAAGATACAGATTTATGAATCAGTACCAGTACCAGATTTTATGCATCAATCCTACATACTCTTTAGCAATTTTCAACAAGTTATTCATGAATTATCACTTTTGAAAGATATCTGTAATTGAAATAATACAAGCCAATACAGAACGATTCAATCAGTGATAACAATAAGCCACTGATCTTTTCATATTATTAATCAAACCGTAGACAAATGTGTTTATATTCTGTTGTGTTATTTTTTTTCGATAAAAAAAGATTCTCTACTGCATCTTGTAAAATAATAAATATCATCGAAAATTAGTAGTTGACTGGAATGTTGGTTTTGTTTAATTACTCCTGATGGATATGAACCCAATAAAAAACAATTTGAAAAAATTCAGTAACGGATTCGTTCCCTGTTGAAAATTGAAAATTTTCAAAACTCCGGCGAAACCCTTTGCGGTTCTACTCGCTATGTAATGCAATATTGTTTTAATATTACATAGTATGTCGTATATAATCACCATGAGCATAATTTACGTGACTTCATTTATCAGTCAGCCATATCTACTTAGTTATTATTGAAAGTAATTCTTTCTCTTGTTTTGTTTTTTTATTTTTTCTTCTTTATTTTATATTCATATACCCCATTGTTTACACATCGTCTTTAGCATTTCCCTTCACGTTTTATCCAGGCTTAGGACTGGCAGCAAATAATAAAATGATAAATAACAATATTAAACAGAAAATTATTGCTGGCCCGTTTAAAAATGCTAAACCGGTGCATTTTTGTTTTTCTTTCTTCTTTTTATCAATTATAGGAAGTTCATCTTGAAGGTAAATTCAAGAAGCGATCGAAAATTAGTGGAATAAAAAAAGACCTTAATTACTATTTTTAGTAATCCAATAAACTAACAAACATGGATTTACGTATGTCGACGATTCAACAAATTGAGCTTTGTTGTGGGATAACCTAGTGTCATCAACTAAAATAAACCTGTTATTATCAGCATAATAACATGTATAATGTCCTATTCCCCGATTTGTTACTGGTGGTTGAAAATGGACCAAAAATTTGAAAGTATACGTGTAGTCATTAAGTTTGAGTTGATGAGGAATATTTTTAAGAGGTAAATTTTTAAATGGATTATAATCATTACTTCCTCCTTTTACTGTATTTAAGATTATCAAATCGTTATATGATAGTATTCTTGTGTATTCCTGTTTACAGGTTCCACAATTATTATGATTTTGTAAAAGTGATTCAGTAATTAATCTTGGAAGACTACAGAGATCATCTGAAAAAAAAGTTATATAAATAATCGGCTGTAAGATTGATCTTGAAAAATTGCCTCGAAGATCGCAATTAGAGCAATGACAAGTCAACTTACTTGAATGAAAATCCCCCAATAATATACTGGTCAACTCGCTTATATCACCAGCCATATTATACGAACCTAAAGAATCAAACTGGTACACATCACTTGGAATTGTTCTTAGCAAATAGGACGCCCATTTGAGTTCTTGTTGAGATTGGTTAGGAGTATTACTTATTATATCTTGTAAGATTTGAAAATACTGATATTCATTATTTTCAAAAAAATTTTTAGCTTCTGAATCTTTGTTATACAGAAGAATAATACCATGAGCATAGCTATTGTAAGGGCAAAGATTGTACAAATGTGATGGTTGATTGTGTATCATAACGCTCATAGAATTATTAAAATATTTGATCAATGTTTCAGAGGGTGCTTCAATAACTTCGAAGCTTTGAACAAATTCCTTTTTTCTTTTCCTTTCATTATTTGTTATCTTTTTTTTTGTTTTTATTTCAAAATCTGAGATTTGATTTTTAGATTTTTTTTGACGAGAAAGTAAACTAGAAGCATTAAAATCGTTATAGGAAATTTTCATATCTTTGTTTGGAGACTTGTTTGAACTTAATGTTTGTTTTGTATCTTTTTGCGTTTGATAAAAAATAGCAGAGTGATCGGAAAAATATGAAGATCGAACACCCCCAAATCCTTCTTTGGACGTTGAAAATACCACATCAATTTGTGTATTTGCATCAGTAGTTGATGTTTTAATGTCAAGTTGATTAACGAAATCAGTCATCATTTTCGATAACAGATTGTCAGCTTTGCGTACATTGAAATTGAAGTCACCCATAACCGTAATGAAATGGTTTTTTGGAGCTTTTTCTATAGCTTGGTTCAATTGTTCTTCGAAGACTTTATGAGGCGTATGCGGAGATTTATACCCAACAATAAAATAATGATTTTCTAATTCAAATGTTCTAAGATCCAGTTGCCAACTTTTTTCACTCTTTTCTTGATTTCCTTCGACAACATTAAATGGGGATAAACTGCTAATTTTAGAAGACGATTTTGCAAAAATTATTAATCCTCTGCATTTTTGTTTGACAATATTATCTTTTGCCAGTGGATATAACAAATCGAAATTCGGAAGAATGTCATCAGAATTAATTATTTCTACATTTGCTTCTGCCAAAATAACAACATCGGCTTTCCTGTACCAATGATCTGTAAGCACATCTGATTTATGTTTTTGAAACGAATTGATATTGTGATAAATAACACTTTTACCTTTTTTGCAATCAAAGTTATAATAACTCAAATATAACTGTGCTTCATTTCTTAGGCGTGTCAGTTCAATTACACTTTTAGATTTATTTTGCCTAGGATTTGGTGCTGTAAATTCACCAAGTATATAAAGCCCATTATAATCACATCGTGATAGTGCTACATATTTTAATGCAGCTGACATATTATTTTTCGCCTTAAAATCTACGCAAACAGATTTTCGAGTAGTGCCTTGAGCTTTATGTATTGTGCTAGCTTCTGCTGCTTTTAAGGGGAATTGATTGCGATAGGCCTCATGGCTCACTCTAATTTTATCCGATGTCATTTCCAATTTTTCTTTTTTTATCGGTACATAATTCAACGGAATATTGTTTTTTTTCATGAATTCAAAATATTTTGATTTTTCATTCAAGCCTATATTTTCATCATCAAAACTTAACCAAAGATATTTAATAGCTGTCTTTTCGGCGTCTTCAAATGAAATATGCTCTAATCTTCCGATATTTCCGTTTGCTAATCCATCACTGGGATCGAGATTAACTACAATCATATATTTTATTCCGATTTTTATTAACAAAATATATGGCATCAGAGTAGAAGCTATTTGGTCATCTTGATATTTTTTTAACAAATTTTCAGTATCTTTAGCTGGAAGATTATTTTTATAAACAGTATCTATTGCATAGCAACTGTAAAGATCTCCGGGCATTTCGTTTATTTTCTTATAGTTAAAATTGTTAACTTCATTATTAGTATAAAATAATCTCAAAGCATCATCTGGCACTTGATTTTCAGAAACTGTTCGAGCTTTGATAAGTTTGATATCTTCCTCGGTCATCGCAGAATATGCACAGTTTTTTAAAGCTGTAATGAATGTAGTGTCTTTTTGACGCATTACTTGTTCTAATTCATAAAACTTAAAATTTTCCCAAAGAAAATATTTGAAATAAGCGTTAACGTCATCACTTACGGGAACATCATACACAGTACTGCCTTTAACAGGTGGAAGTTGGAGTAAATCACCGAAAAAAATGATACATTTTCCTCCGAACGGTTCGTCAACTCCAAAAACTTCTCGTAAAAAGAAATCTAAATCAGCTAAATTTTGTTGTGAAAACATCGAAACTTCATCGATTATAAAAATTTTTACATCCTTTAGTACAGAGTTGTATATCTGAGCATTGTTTAGCGTTCTTTTTTGATTCCAGACAAAACGATATGAGTATTTTGGGAATTTGAATACACTATGACAAGTTTTTCCACCAATAAGATACGCAGCCACACCAGTTATAGCACTTAGTACCACTTTTGGAGTTTCTGTGTTAGCACCAAGTATATTTTCAAAATATTTTGTCATCAACTGGTGAATAGTTTTTATAAGATAACTTTTACCAGTGCCTGCTGTACCCTGTACGACGATCAATTCGTCTTTGCGTCCAGTTTTAAAAGAATGTAAAATGTGCAAACAAATTTCACGCTGTTTTTCGTTAAGATTTCGAATAAGTTGAAGCAATTGATCATAACTTACACGAGGTGGTGCTGTTATTTTGTAGGCTTTTTCATCATTATTTATTTCATTTTCTGTTGGGTTTTTACTTTTTATTTCAAGCTGAGAAAATATATCGATTTTTTGACTATCAAATACGTTGTCATTTAAATATTGTTGTACTTCGTCCAATTCGTACTCTTCACGATCTTCTTCGTATTGCTGCTTCATATCTTCTAATTCTTCGGAAGTAAAACTATTATAAGCACTAAATTTTTCGACTATAACATCAAGATTATTATAATAAATATTTTTTGAATCTACTTCAATAACTTCTTTTCGTTCATCACGCCAAGGCAAAAATAGCATGATTTGTTCACGATAAAAGTTTGTAGGGTCGACAGCTTTCTTGAAATTACAATATCGGATAATTAAAGGCTTTCTACGTCTTTGATAAACTACATTGTTTGATACTTCAATTTCATCATCTTCGTACTCATTTTCTTTAAGATTCATTTCGTTTTCATTCTCAGAATGTTCTTCATTTTCACTATCACTATCATCCTCATAATCATTTTTCGAGACTTTAGAATTTTTTTTTGTATAGTACGCAGCAAAATCAGCTAAGCACACTTCTTCTAATTCGTGTGGTCTTTCACTATAACAATCAATGAAATCTGCTAATGCAAAATTAGTATCGTCGTCATCTAATTGTGCTAATTGATTTTCAGATTTCCGAATGATAATTCTTTTTTCAGGAAGATTAGTATTTATGAATTTCTCTCCACGACTAAATTTGGCCATATAATGTGATAGACATTCATCTGCAGCTTCTTGGGCTGATATGAGAGATGAATTTACAAAAGCATTACTAACTTTTCGTATTTTTTCTTTTACTGAATTGTTCCCTTCTTTGCATTCTTTTACCGCATCTTTCATTAATTGAATCATTCCATACTCACTTTTAAAACAATAACTGAAAAGATATTTTATAGCACTATATGGATCAAGAATATACTGGATATCATGATTTCCTTCCCAAACATCCAATAACTCTCTGTTATAGTTGTTAATATCGACTTCATTACTAGAGCGACGTAGTAAGATAACTGGCGTGTCAATTGAATATGATATCGCTTCAAGATATTTGTCTTCTGTTATATTTAATTTTTGTAACAAAACATCGAATGATTCAAGTTGGCGAGTTTCACGATAAAGTTTCATTTGTTCTTTTATTTTTGTCAATGTGTTTTTTATCTCTTCAGTGCGTTGTTCTTTAAGGAGAGGAAATAAAATAGTAGTTCTCGGCATAACATATCTTGGAAAATAAAATCGACATTTAGATTTATTTTTTCCTTTGAAACACGTATGAGTACAATGGTGAATATGAAAATGCATGTTTGGATGATCTTCTTTATATTCACATGATGATATGCGATCAACAAAAGCCACCACTTCATCTAAATTACTTCGTCCTTTTAAATCAGCGATAGGAGCATTGTAGCAATATAACATAGCATGATCATGCAATGACCCTCTCATTTGATACTCACGACGACATAGGTAATCAACAACATAATGTTCACCAAACAAACCATGCATTTTTTGACATGCATAAACATAAAAAGCTCTAGCTCTGTTGTGAAAAAATTCAGCACATAAAACTGGATCATTTCTGATGAGACGACTTTTTTCAGCTATCGACAAGTTTAATGCTTCAACAGTTGTCTTGACAATGGGCTCTTTATTTGTAGCACGACTTTCATTTCTTGCTAATTGTAATAATAATTCAGGCGAAAAATATTCATTTGGACCAAGTGTTACAAATAAATGAGGTAAACCTAATTGCCTGACCATTGCCATAGCATGTTTTCCACGTTTTTCAGCATACCCTGGACTTGTTCGGACATTCCTTAAAAATTGATAAGCTGCGTTATTATCACAAAGCTTTTGTCGGTTTTCTTCACCTTTTACGTCTTTCACTGTTAAATTACCACCTTTAAAATTTTTACGCATAGCTGTACTAATTGCATTTTTCAAACAGTATAATAACTTTTCTTTAGCTTTATATAATACAACTTTTGGTTTGCAGTTTCTGCGATCATGATGTCGGATTTCCCATTTGACTCTACGGGTATAAGAAATTTTAGTTTTATCATATTCTAAATAATTTCCACCGTATATAGTTGGAAATACTAGCTCGTCTAAGTATTTTACAGATTCATGTGACACAGGCTTTTTATTTTGTCCTGGAGCAATTATATGTACAGAGTCTTCTGCCACTTGGTTTTTTTTATCTTCTCTCAGCATTCTTTCGTATTCAATAAGATTAAAGTTTTTTCTGATCATAGCTTCGTCAGATTCTATGAACATTGGAAATATTGAATCATCTGGAAACATTTCGTCGAAGTCATCGTTTAATTCAACAGGATCTTTACGTATTTCCTCTCCCTTCATTATATCACCGGAAGCAGTTATATCAGAATTTGAAATTAATGGAGCCTCATCAAATTCAGTAATTTTCTTATTAATATTACCTGCTAGGTTTTCTTGTGGTATGTCAGTTATAAGAAAATTACTTGATTTCACAGGAGAATTGAAATTATTAACTTGAGATATGCCGGGTATAATATGATTATTTTGTTCGACAATATTTTGTTGAACAACCGGACTTAGGTCATTTATTTCTCGAGATATCGATTTCTCAATTTTTGAATAAACTATGAGTGATGGATTAATTAATGAATTTGCGTTAAAACTTGTTGTTTTTTTCAAACGAGGCATATCATCAATTTTAATCCAGCCTGACTTAAGTAAAAAATAGCAAATATAGTGACCAGTTTCTTCCTTCGATTGAGGAGGGTCATAATTTATAATAAATTCAAGGCTGTACTTTTCATTATTCAAAATTAAGAAAGGAGGAATATTTTTTATAGATATTTCTTGAAATGGATTATGTTCCGCGATGCCCATCTTGACTGTATTAAGAAACAAAAACTCGCCGAAATGAATAGTGTGTTCTTCAGGATTTTTACAGTGAGCACAAATTTGTTTAAATTCGTTTGCGGTTTGCAATACACAGTCATTAAAATTTTTAAAGTCTTCTGATTCCATAAATACCGTTATTACTGTAGATGAAGTACATTTTATTTCACGGCAATCATTATTATTACAATTAACGAAAACAGAGCTAATACTGTTCTGCAAAATTGTTGTAGCGATGTCAGAGATATCTGCATTTTTCAAGCTTCTAGTGCCATTAGAACCAGTATCTATCTGATTCTCTTTCAAACTATTTAGTAAAAAGCAAATCCATGCTGATTTTTTAGATTTATAATCCAACGATTCAACAACCGCAATAATTGTGTCAAAAAATTGATTATTATTACTTTCAAAATATTTTTTGACATTGGGCTCAGTATTGTATAAAGTAACCATACCATGAAAAATAGAATTTACTGAACATATATGTTGGAAAGTTGTGATATCTTTTGAATTATTTCCACTGTAACCATCAATCGTATTATCGAAAATTCCTCTCTCAGTTATCGATTGATATTTGTTCATTTCAACGGTTTTACTTTTTTCGAGTTGGACACAAGATGGACTTGGTTGGACAAATAAGTTTTCAACGACTTCTTCGTTATTATTTTCAACATCTTCCGGATTCACAATAAAGTTGATCTGAGTTTCAGGATTTAAAGGATCATACAATTCGAAAGTTTCAAAATCAATCTTAATCTCATACATTTTATAAAGAGGCTTCTTATACAAAATGGAAACCGCGCGCATAACTTTTGAAGGATTGATGGTTTCATTAATATAATCTGTACGATGGTTTATATTCCGTTTTAATTTCAGTTGAAGAACTAATGTATCTTTAATTTTACGAGGCAAAACAGACGTCATTTCGTTGATATCAACCGGAATATTTATAACAGAACCTTTGCAACCCAACTGAGGATTAATTGAATGTCTTTTCAATTCCATGATTTGCATGAACGGAATATAAGGTGAAACTAATATTTCCTCCAAGTCAGATAAAGTTCTTATTTCTTCTTCAACTACCGGATATTTTAAACCACAATTTGGATGAATAACTGGTATCTTCCCTTGCCGTATATTGTAACTACAAGTATGACATAAATATGATGAGTTATAACCCATGAACATAGATCTAAATTCCTCTTCGCTTAAGATTTTTTCGTTTTTCGTATTATAATTATAACTCTCCACGTAAGTCGAAATATTGAATTTCACAACGGATTTTCTGAACAAGAGTCCTTCACAGCAACAACATATAAAACTAGGAACTTCTCTTATTTTGTTGATAAACTCTAATTTGAATTTTGCATTATGATCCTGTTGTTTTAGACTCGTTAATTCTGTTTCTAGTGCTACTCGATATGAATAAATTTTATTAAGAAGATCTTTCTGCATTTGTTGTTTTTTTGCTGCCTTCTCACTTGCTTGAGCTTTCTTGAGATCTGCTTTTTCTTGTTTTACTTTTTGTCGCAGCTCTCTTTCCAGTATTGTTTTAAGCTTACATGCTCGCGGTAACGGATTTTTTTTCAACACATCATAATTTAATATCTGGGATAAATTTTTCTGATTGCTGGATTCATTAGAACTCGACGATGCTTCTTTTTGAACTTCGTCGTCATCATCGCTTTTTAATGAACTTGGATTTTGTACATCAAATACTGGATATTTTATTGATGTTTGTTCGGTATTTTTTTGTGGACTTAAATTTCGTACATCAAATACTGGATATTCTATTGATGCTGGTTTTTTTCTTTTTTGTGGAACTGAATTTTGTGCATCAAATACCGGATATTCAATTGATGTTTGTTCGGTACTTTTTTGTGGACTTAAATTTCGTACATCAAATACTGGATATTCTATTGATGCTGGTTTTTTTCTTTTTTGTGTAACTAAATTTTGTGCATTAAATACCGGATATTCAATTGATGTTTGTTCGATACTTTTTTGTGAACTTGAATTTCGTACATCAAATACTGGATATTCTATCGATGCTGGTTCTTTCCTTTTTTGTGTAACTGAATTTTGTGCATCAAATACCGAATATTCAATTGATTTTTGTTCGATACTTTTTTGTGGACTTGAATTCCGTACATCAAATACTGGATATTCAATTGATGATGGTATTTTTCTTTTTTGTTCATTTGAACTTTGTAGACCGGAAGTAGAAGATTCAATCGATTGATCCACTTTTTGTTTTTTTGAAGTGGTATACTTTAAATCGTCTAGAGACATTCGTTTCTCACTCTGAGGTATTTTATTGGAACTAGTTTGTGTTTCATTCAAGAATTGTTCAGTAGAAATATATTCCAACGGGCCCTCATTGATTGATTCTTGGTTATATGTAATGCGCTGACTTGAAGCTATTTTTTTTTTATTATCATTTGTTTTCCTTCTTTGTTTTTTAGAACTGGTTCTTAAATGTATCCGATCATCTATCGATTCTTCTTCATTTATATTTTCCATCTGCTTATTACAAATTGACTTTTTTTTTGAGTTTTTTAATTTTCTTCTTTCTTTTAGAGATACTTTACGTATATTACTCAAGCTATCTGTTGAATTTGTTTTTCTTGGATTTAAAACCGTCTTATCGTAATACTTTTCATCCATTTTTTTTTTCTTGCTTCCTCCTAAAAACTGGCTTGGTTCTTTCTTAACTACTTTCATTTTTACGAACTATAAGATAATTGAATTAAAAAATCAAAAAAATATAGTTAATAATCTATAAATTTTTATAAAAAAAAATAATTATAATAAATGTTGGATTGGTCAGATAAATGAATATAAAATTCTATTTCTTTAATTGAATATTTATTTCAAAATAATTATCGTGTATCTACAATCTGTGGCAGCAAAAATGATGCTGAAAAAATTCTGATATTATGAAGAAAAAAAAAAAATATCTTGAACTGCTTTTTTATCCAATGAGTATAAATAATTTTTTCACAGTAATGCTGTTGCTGGAAATTGAGAGATAATTAAATTTAGAATTTCTAAAAATACGTTGAATATGTGTAGCAATAAAATGCCAACAGAAAACTTTGAATACTAGAATCTTTTTGTTTATTTAGATTGATGCAACATTAATCGTTGTATATTCGAGGTTAATTTTTTATATATTAGATAACGCAATAATTGTCAACAAAAGCAGTAATGCTCAACGATTTTTTTAAATCTTGATAAAAAAAATTTTTTTTTTTTGATTTCAATATATTTTATATTCGTTGCAGCAAATCAATGCTGTAGCAATCTAAAAATTATGAATAAAAAAAATTGAAATTTTAAGTACAAAAAAAATATTTTTTTCTCTTGTTCAAATTGATGCAGCAATAATTGCTGAATTCTTGAGGTTAACTGTTAACAATTAACAAAAGATTATGATGTAACTTGACTTGATAATAATTAAATTAACGATTGGTTAATAGTTTAAATCTTGATACTTCTTCTTTGTATTAATCCAAGTGATGAAGCTTTTTATTTATTAATGTCAATGTATTTTATATTCGTTGCAGCAAATCAATGCTGTGTAAATCTAAAAATTATGAATAAAAAAAATTAAAATTTTAAGTACAAAAAAACTAAAATTTTAAGTACAAACAAAATATTTTTTTCTCTTGTTTAAATTGATGCAGCAATAATTGCTGAATTCTTGAGGTTAACTGCTAACAATTAACAAAAGATTATGATGTAACTTGACTTGATAATAATTAAATTAACGATTTGTTAATAGTTTAAATCTTGATACTTCTTCTTTGTATTAATCCAAGCGTTTTATTTATTTATTAATGTCAATGTATTTTATATTCGTTGCAGCAAATCAATGCTGTGAAAATCTAAAAATTATGAATAAAAAAAATTAAAATTTCAAGTACAAAAAAATATGTTTTTTTTTGTTTGAATTGATGCAGCAATAATTGCTGTATTTTTTAGGTTAATGTTTTTGTATGCTAATGAACAATGTCAATCAACGTCAATAAAATTACACTCAATCACTGAAACTGCACTAATCAAGCACCAAAATTGTATTATTTATATTTATAATCTTTATATAATTTTATCTTTATATAATTTATTCACTGCAACAAGTTACTGTTGTAAAAATATCTGAATAACAACGAATAAAAAAAAAAAAACAAAAAGTTATGGAATATTAATAGCAATTAAAAGTTACAAATGAACGTTTACAATAATACAAAAAAAAAAAAAAAAAAAAGGAACTACTTTTCAACACTATAAAAATGACAGAAATTGTTTAACAAAAACAAATTTGATTAATAATAATAATGCTTATTATCACTATCTCTCTAAAATGCAAATTGCAAATGAGCCTTCTTCAGTATAATTATTATTTATTATGAGCGAGTGACGTCATATTAAAACGAAAAACTTAACCGGTAATGAAGAAAATAATAGCGCATAAAGAATGATCCCACATAAATTCAAAAAAATAATTAACAAAATTCAAGTAAAAAAAAAAAAACTAATACAAGGATATAGAGAATATAAAATCAACAAAAAGATATATGGAATTGATATTTATGTTGAAAAATAAAGAACAATTAATATAATATAATATAATAATTAATAATTTATATAGAATTATCAAATGATAAAATTAAAAAAAAAAAACATAATCATATTAAAAAAAATAAAGCAATGAAAAAAAGCAACCAGTAAAATTTGAGATAATTAAGTTGATTACAAAAAATGAATGGAATATTTTATTTTAATGAAATTTCGTTTGTAAGCTGCACATTCATATATTTTTCATGTTTTTATTGACGTTGATATATTTATTGTATACAATACAATACGACAAACTCAAATATATATGAAACAACGATGTATAGTTTATAGTTGTACCAATAAATAACAGTTACAGCCTAGATCCAATGTCTGTATAGATAAATTTTTAAAAACTACAATTACAGATTATATTGGATCAAACACAGATATAACTTCAACAATAAAATTTCCTTGGATCATTGAATTACCACCATCAACCTGGAAAAAATCATAAAATAATGACAGAGAAAGTGTGAATTTTGATAATAAATAAAAAAAAGTATTACCATATTCATTAAATTGCAATTGGAGATTTGATTGATATATCAATGGGACTGCATCAATCACAACACCACTTACTGATGATATTGTTGCACCTAACTGTAACCCAATACCGAATGGTCAATTGTCGTCAATTAGTATTGACAATGATCACAATTTCTAAATGTTAAATTAGTTTCTTTTTGACTGTAAACTTATTTGATTTTTATAACTTTGAATATTTCAATTTTTAAGATGACCCTGCAAAAGTAGTAAACCAAGTTCTATTATTTTATCAACAATTATTGTTTTTTTTAAACAAAATTCCAATCAATCATTTTGGATTTTTTTTAAATTCATCAACACTTAAAAAATATATTATTTCAAATGCTTGACAACACACTGCTTTGTCAAGTATTTCTCTTTGTTCAATCATTGATTGATTTTTTCTTTTTTTTTTTGAAAGAACAGGCATTGTGTTGTGATGAATTTAATTATTTTAATAATGATAATCTTTTTTTTTTTTTGAATTTTTCTATACAATAAGTTGTTTACTTTTTGATGATTAAATTTCCATTCTATAAAAAAAAAAATTTATAAAAGGATCAGTATTATTTTACACTAAAAAAAATAATTACAAAAATTAAAAATAATATTTATTTATTTTCTATATTTTAATTAACTTTTGAATATAATTTTTGAACACAATTTTTTTTTTTTTTTTTGAAATCATGATAAAAATCGTAATAATATTTCAATGCAAAATGTATTCTGTTATTTTTTTTTTTTTTTAAGTTTAATATAATATTGTATTAATTTTTTTCATTATATTATCAATAATATACTTATATTACGAAAACTTAACACAATATTTATATTGATGTTAACCAAGTTTTAACTTTGGTAATTATTTCTTCTTTCTGGTGAAAACTCATCTGATTTATCAAGTGATCGTTGATACTCATTTGATACATAACCTCTTGATTTACCATTACGTCCATATCTGTAAAAAAATTGTACAATTCAATATATTGAAAAACTAATTATAAAAAGATCAATTTAAAAAAAATAAAAATATGACTACATACTGACGATTACGGTCTTGAATGTGTATTCCTCCATGACTCTTATATGGTCCTTTTGATTGACTTTCATGTCCTTGATCAACCTTGTGTTGATTTTTTTTTTCAACTGACTTTTTGTATTCACCTTCTTCAAATTTAACCACATCACTAAAGTTTTCTTTCTTTTCATGTAACATTTTTTTTCGCACTATTTCTTCAATTACATTGTTGTGCTTAGCAACTACTTCTCTTCTAAGATTTTCTTGCATATATTTTCTTTTTCTTGTTAAAGCATCACATGCTTTCATAACACGATTTTCAATTTCTTTTTTAACTATTGTACGCTCATCTTCATCAGATATTATTTTTTCTAAATTTTCTTCCAAGTCTTTACTAGCTTTTATTTCCATTTGTGATTGTAATGCTTTGTTCAAGTTTTCAGATAATTTTTTTTTTATACCATCTGACAATAGCTTTGCTTCTTCTGTATCTAATATAGAATCAATATCGAAAACACTACTACTGTTAGCCATTGTTTATAATTAATTGATAACAATGTTTTTTTATTAATTTATTTTGATATAATAAAAAAAAGAAAAAAAAATTCTGATAAACGAATAGATTGAACAATGGCGTCACACAGAGACAGAGTTATAACCGAAAAAATATCTCGCTTTTTATGCGACTATAATATATCGACTTTTTTTTGCTCGATCGACTTTTATACAAAAAGTCGACTATCGATTTATATAGAAAGCATACAGTAGCGCCACTTTTAGCACTATTAAATACTAGTAATAAAAAAAAAAAATTATTTATTTGTCATTCGTTAAACCATCTGTTATTGTTTTTAAATTTTATTTTGACACTTGATAAATATACCAAAAAAAAAATTAATTTAATAAAAACAAAATATACTTACTGTATGATAAAAATGGCATTGATTTTATGAATTATATTAATACAGAATAATAACTAAAATTATAAATTATATAAATGTTTATGTATTTTTATGAATTTATAATTATTAAAACGTTTTTATGTATATTTTATATTTTCTTAATTTTCATCTTAAAAAATATTGTATCTTTTAATATTGATAAAATCAAAAAAGGTTTTTTTAATTTTTTTTTTTATATATTGTATTTAGTTATTTAGAAAAAAAAACTGTTCTTATTATTTTTACGTCTGATTTATTCGTCTTGACATGCCCTGTCAAATTGTGTGTACACAAAAGAAGATATAAAAAAAAAAAATTTAAGGTTATATTTCAGGTATAATAACGATTTTATTAGAAGTGTACAAGAAACAAATCAATGCACACATAAAAAAAATAAATCATTAAATTGCCGTTTTTTAGAACTAAACAAACAGATTTGTTTTAGATTTTTTTATTTAATACTTTTATTTATAAAATTTTGTTTTTGGCAATATATTTTTTATTTTTTAATATTGTGATAAGGTAAATAACTATTTTACCCATCAAGCAAAAAAAAATAACCGATAAAGAAGTTTGACGCATGCGCGCATTTCTTTTTTGTCAAAACAAATATACCAAAAATTAAATTGTCAATTGTTTATACTTTCAATAACTTTTGAACAAATAAACATAAAAAAAATTTGTAAAGCCCAAAAAATTCCTGATTAAATTTCTGAGAGCCACACTCTCTTCTAAAAAATCGTTAAAAGCAATCCTTCATGTCTATTTTTTGATTAGAACATACCAGACACTACTTATTATTATAAACAATTGTTGATAACTAATTAACGCGAGCTCGGAGCGTTTTTTATCAAGACAGTGTGGCTCTCGGTATTTAAAAGCCCAACAATTTGAGACCAAATGGAAGTACATAAGTTAATTTTTGAAGAAGTTATGCGAGGTATAAAAAAACGTAATTTTTGTTTTTTTGTTAATTAACAAATTTCTAACAATAAAAAAAAAAAAACTACCTCTTAATTATATAGATTTTGCAATTTTAAATGTCTAGGCAAAAAATTGCATCCACGATTTGTTTTTAGTTTTCTTAATATTTTGATTTTAAAATTTTTGCAAAAACATTTTTTGTTGATAACTAATTTATTAACAATGGAAATATTTTTTTTTCTATTCTTGGTTGTAGTATTTCTTCTAGGCTTCAATTTGATTCTAATACGAACATCCTATCTATATTATCTCAGAAGATATGAACATTTTTCTAAATTCATATAGTGAAAACAATACTAGTAGGCTTCCGCCTACGTAAAATGCTAATAATGGCACGTGGTGCTCCCAAGTCGTTTTTTTTTTAAATAATGTGGATTTTTTTCTTCCAGTCCCTTGTTGGAGGTCTTCATGAATTTTAAACGTTATTGGTAATTTATTTATACCATCATGTACTACGATTTTTTTATTTGAACTCATGAGTTTAATTATGAGTATTAGATATTTTGCAAATTTTATATTATTCAAATTATCACAACAAAAAAAAAAAAACAAAGTTTTTTTCTACAAAAAAGAGTCAAGTGTTCGAAATTGTCACTATAATTGTAAGTATTTTAATTTAGATATGACACTAAAAATTCAAGAAAGAAATATATATTTTTGACGCATGTAATTAAGTCTAAACTATTGAAAAAAAAAAAAAAAAAAAAATTTAAACTTGACCCCACCTGGTTTTTCTCAAATAAGATTTTAGTACACATTTACTCATTTGTTTTGTATATATTATAAAATATTTTCAATGTCATCAAAGAAACAAAAGAAATTGATAAAATATAAAGAAGGAGAGAGAGAGATATAACGAGTAATAAAAAAGTATGAGAGAGATGAAATTTTTTCTGTCCTAAAACGTAAAAACGCACAGTTGAAAAATTCATTTAATTATTAAAAATGAAATAAACTACTAAATAATTCGGTTTTTTTTTTAAAATAAAGCTTGATACTATATAATGTTAAATTATAAAAATCATTAATTTTTATCTTCACCATCATATTTTAAATAAATTTTGAAAATTTGCGAGGGATGAGGTTACCTCTATTTGATGTATATTAAGGCTCGGTAGTTTATTTGCGCTTTCATTTTTTTTTTTTTTTTCTCACACTTGACACGAGGCACTACCGTGCCTCTTGATAGAGCAAACGCTTTCTCTAGATTAATCAAACTACCTCTTAATTTTTCGTTGTCATGCAGATATTAATTTGCACCAGAGTATCAAAGAATATTTTGTGTTGTGCATATTGTATCATAATTCTCTCCACCATCCAAGTCACCCATTTAAGTACTAACCACGTTTAGCTTTGCACAAACTTGAGAGTCCATTTCAAAACATCATCCGTAAAAACGAGCAAAACCAGTTGACATGATAATTCCTAGCAAAACAAGACTGTTGCTAGTCTTCAGTGCAGGCCTAATTACTTTGTGACTTTGTTTCGGAATTTCGAATGTACGACGGTTTCAAATCAGTCACTTAATTGTTTCAAACTTCTAAAGCAATCGAGAATCGAAACAGAAAATATCTTTATAGCGAAATGACATGATCAAATAATTATAAATTTAGCAGGTACATGAGCAAAAATGACAAAAAGAATGCCAACGGCACGTGGTGTTCCCAAGCGGTCACCCATCCAAGTACTAACCACGCTCAGCCTTGCTTAACTTCAGTGATCGGACGAGAACTGGTGTACTCAAGCCGATATGGTCGTTGGCGAATGTAGGAATCTAAAACTTTGTTTTATCCGACTTTTTTTTATTCACGCAGTTACTGAGGTCTTTTGTTTTAGTTTTTTGTGTTGCATAAGATTTTTATTAGAAGCTTCGTTGCGACCTACACACTTTGTTGGTACGATCAAAGAAACATTCAAGTGCCCAGCTATTATTATAGTTTTGTAATTCTTCCTCCATCGCTGATGCCCATTCAACTTGTCGATCGCTTTTCTTGATATCATAATATGATGGTTGATCAGAAACCAAAACAGTTTTATTTTTATTAACAGCAAATGTATTTGTATAATCTTTGTCTTCATACAGATGACAGGATTATTCTTCATCTTCCATTGATTCATCAACACCAATAATATACACCATATGAAAGCAATGTTAACGACTTCCATCACATTGAACCCATGTCAGTTTACTTCAAAGATGACACATACTAACGACATGCCCTTATTGTCATCAGGTGAATCAATTGATCTGCTAACCGCACTGTCATTCTCAGTATCAGCTGTTTCTAACTGGTCATCGCATCTGCAATTGATGACAGGATTTTTTTGTTTTATGAAATAAATTTGTCGATAGCGTCATCTATCTAGCGAAAAATCATCTTTCAATAGTGAAATTAATCTTACAATTAGTGTTATCCAGTAAACGCTTTTCGATAGGGCCACATACGAGATGTACCCAAAGTTGCTTGTTTTTAACTTACTTGCTCTATGTAAGCATCGATACTCCTTTTTCTAACAATACAAGGCCTACTCTTTCGGTTTTCTGATTGTCATGATGCTATTTAAAGCTAGACTTCAAGAGGCATCTGCAGCCACTTTTCTATATGGTCATAATGTTGGTGGGCCGACATGTCTGCCATGTTTTTAGATGCTTTTTTCTCCACTGTGAGCATGTAAGCATATTCCCTTGAATTTTCTGGTAAATTAACCTCCAGAAACTTCGACTGCGACGATACTCCCGTTTTTTAATGTAACAGTCGTTTTCGCTGAAGTTTGAATTCAAAATTGTTTATTGGAACTGACCAAATGATTGAATTTCCCAATCATCTCTGAAAGCCAAAATGGATTTCAAATCGTTTAAGGAAGTGGAACAAATGGTCGACACACGTCAGTATTAATAAGTTCTCCAATTTTAATTGTTTCGGAGTCATATATGTTATAGATCAAAACTAGTTACATGTGATGTCTTTGTGGTGAGTAGTTGCAACTAACCTTCTCTCAATAGTACAATACTTCCAACAGATCCAAGCTCCGGAGCCAGCACTCATAGTCGAATCCATAGGATCAAAAGAAATGTCGCACTCATCTCAAACTTTTATGAGCCATTTTTAAGTTATTTTTATTTTGCTGTTGACTCAATTAAAAAAAACCTTATAAATGCATTACAGGAAACTAACACAAAATACCTTAGTAACTGCATGAATAAAAAAAAGTCGGATAAAACAAAGTTTTAAATTTCTATATTCGCCAACGACCATATCGGCTTGAGTACACCAGTTCTCGTCCGATCACTGAAGTTAAGCAAGGCTGAGCGTGGTTAGTACTTGGATGGGTGACCGCTTGGGAACACCACGTGCCGTTGGCATTCTTTTTGCATTTTTTTTTTGAATTAATTAATTCCGTCGTTTTTTATTGATGTTTCAAACAACCGAGTCTATTACTGTTGTTCGTTCTGATTTCACATCTTGTTATTTATCATTGTTATGTTAAAGTTCACGTGTTTTTTTTGTTATTATTGGTAATGTGGAATCATCGTTGGCAGTAATCACTACATAGGTAAGTTCTATAGGTAAGTGAGTTTGTTGATGATGTTGGTTCTGAAGTAACATCTTGTTGATTCATTATCGTTATGTTGAAGTTGACGTTTTTTTTTCGTTATTATTAAATATTAATAACGTAAAACTAAAAACAGCCGACCAGATAATAACAAAACGTTCTTGTCTTGGCTCAGGTGTGGGTTCATCAAATACCCATAGTGATAATCCTATGTAAGTTTTAAATACTTTTGTAATAGACAGCAACTTGAAAATATTTTTAAAAAACATCTTTAGGCCCTGATGTAATACCACCAATAGTGCTGAAACACCTACCAAAAACAATAATAAAATATTATACTGTTTTGTTCAACAAAGATCACTGGAAATTAGTGCACGTTATATACCAATACTTAAAAAAGACAAAGATCGAAGCAAACCTACCCGTTACAGACCAATTCCACTTACTCCAGCAATAAGTAAAGTTTTAGAAATAGTCATCAATCAAAACATCACTAAGTTTTGTAATAACAATCATATAATACCCGACAATCAATTTGGATGTAGAGACAAACATGGAACTGTACATGCACTACACAAATTACTGTCTGATACAAATGAATATCTCCATGATAATAAAATGGTAGGTGCTCTCTTGATTGACCTAGAGAAAGCATTTGACAGTATATGGCTAGATGGTTTATTGTATAAATTGAATAATGCAAAATTCCCAAAACATTTAACGCTTATGATAAAAAGTATGATATCAAATAAAAAGTTTGTAATGCACGACGGTATAGATAAATCATCGCTAACATTTAAAATTAAAGAAGGTTTACTGGAACTGGGAACTGTTAATTCTCCAATGTATCTGGTAACATGACTCACATATATATACGCCTGCCCAGTATGGTGGAATACAAGTTCTACAGTAATCGAAGAAATCAGAAAGTTTGAACGAAGATGTCTACGAACATGTATTAACATCAACTTCAAAAAAGAAAATGACATAACAAGAAGAATCAGTAATGAAATATTATACGAGAGAGCTCAGATACCACGCATTGACTGTTTTACCATAAAACTAACTAGAGATTATCTAGCAAATATGAGAAAAATTGAAAATAAAGTCATATTAAAATTAGCAACACCAGACTAGGACACCATAGCTATGAAAAGAGAAAAAACAGTGGTTATCTAACTCCTCGAGATTTCATCAATTGTGATATAGATGGATTGATTCAAGATGAAAACAATATTCAAGTTATATATCATTGGTCAAGACACAGCAAAAACAAAAAAAATAACATGGACCTACAATGATGTATTACAGCTAAATGCTGAAAAATTTAAAATATTCTAAAGCATTGCCAACAAGAAATTGGCATGATCATTATAGAATATTATCAAAAAAATACTAGTAGTTAACACACAGTGCTAAACATTTTGACAAGCTAGATCCAAGACAAGACTGCTGAATTTATCCAAATAAGATGTCTACCAACATCAGGAAGAGACTGACATCACGCAACAACATATCACCTACTCCTTCTTTCCTTATCGTACCACTAGTCCTCTCTTTTGTAAATATTGTAAAGAGTATCTAGTTTTAATGAAGAGATGAAAGATATTGTTTTTATTAACATCATGCTCTAGATCAACTAGGAGTAATTAATTTTTCAATACATCCACATTACAATTAGAATTTTCTGTTTTTTTTTTAATTCAAATAAAACAAAGCGAAAAGAATAATTGGAAATATTTTTGCATATAAACAGATGGAGCAAAGGAGAAGTCCTCAAGGACTATCCTATCTCAATACCATTAATGTAAGGTTTTTATTTAAGTTACATATTCACCTCTGAAACAAACATGTATTACCCCAAAGAAAAAAAAAACTTTATTTAAAAAAAAAAAAAAAACTGCTTGGGAACACCACGGGTCGTTGGCATTCCTTTTGGTATTTTCTTTATTATCATTTTTTAAAAAATTTTTTTTAAATTATTTAAATAGGTTTGAATAATTATACAACATAGATGTCAATAATATATCTTTTTTTGATATCAAGCTACGTATAGAACGATCATGTCAAGATCAAGATTAAAATTTTAAAAGCTCATATATGTATCAGCGTAGAATTAGTTAATCATACTTCATCAATATTTTTATTACCCACTTGGAACACCCAAATATTCCAGAAAAACGTTCAGGCTCATACGTTTAATTACATTACATTTCATATTACATTCGAACCAGAAACCAACACGTACAAAAATCCCTTGTGCAAAAGACCATTATAAACGATATGTGATATATTTTATTTTGTTTTACTATTAGTCTCTTGAATAAATTAAAATTACTAAATATATAATATTGGATTTTCCAAAAGGGACAAAAAATTCGCGTGCAATTTTATTTAACATACAACTTTGACATAACAGTAATAATAAGTTTTTTTTTTTTTTTTCGTTATTAACCCAATCAAATATGATTCTGTATATATTAGCTTGAACTCTAAATTTTTATTTACACTCTAGCCAGTTCACAATCTCATATAAATGACAATAATAAAATATACCATATATTTTTTTTTGTTTTACTATTAGTCTCTTGAATAAACTTGAATTATCAACACAACAATGATATAAAATTAATAATTTTTTTTTTTTTTTTTGTTAATGTAAAGAGAGTACTTTTATTAAGAGAACAACATATTCAAAATCACGTAATGGTCATATGTCGTTGATATAAATAATGAGTTATATGAAAGAAAAACAATCAAAAAATAAGCAGTAAGCTGATTGAATTCATTTTGTTAAAGTTAAACAGAAGTTGATGGTTTTCACATAATTTATTTCCATGAAAAAGTACATAATATATTAAAATTTTATAATCAAATAAAATAAAATTTATTGGACAAAAATAAAACTATTTTTAAATTATTAATTTCTATCAGCAAAAGGTCAAAAAAAAAAAAAAAAAAAATGTTATAAATACATTGTAATTCAGTGTTTTATATGCTCGAACATTCTGAGAAATATTAGTTCTTCAAAAATAGAAAAAAAGAACAAAGTCATTAGTAAAGTCGTTAACGAATAAAGTTCAAGGAGAAATTATCTTTCTTTTTCTGTTCTACATTGTCATAATATATTCGTCTTTTTCATGAAAACTAACATGATATAAAGGGGGGAAAAAATCATTCGACTACCGTTAGTATATAAACGAGGTCATTTTAAGGTATAACAACAGTTTGATATTGTCAAAAATGATTGAAACTTCGAATCATCATTCGACCGTGTGGGTGCTGGTATTTTTCTTCGCCGTGGTAAGTTAACAAAAAATAAGTGTTCGTTATATATAAGTGATCAATAGAATTACACAATTATTGATAGTTATATTATAGAATATATAAAATATTTTGTGTAAATTATAAATACAGAAGTTATAAAAATCTCATTATTTTCAGAGTTTCGCGACAGCCAATAAAAATTACACATCAGGATCCATCAATTCCAGCCTCGACAAATTTTTTTCTTCTTACAACAACCGCGTTTTTGCAAACGTGTTATATCCAAACAATGTGACTGACATCATAAATAAAGCGAATCAAAAATATTTTACGGATATGTATAAACTCCTTGCTTTTAAACGGGATAGAATAAATACTCAGGCTGATAGTGATTCGAATAAAGGTGATAATCAAGTGTGCTACGCATTGATTCATAATGAATTAAATTTAGAATTTAATTCTTTCATAAACAGGATGAGTGATATCATTCGGACGATTAGCTCTACTTTGCAATCGAAACAATACAGCAATTTCATGGTAAAATATTTTTAGATCGAATTTTTATAATTACATCAAAGTTATTTTTATTATGAATAACTTCTTGATACAGCATATACATAGGCTACGTATAGGCTTATAGACGACGTTTTATACATTTGTTGAACTATTTTTCAGGATGCAAAAAAATTTCAGATTGAATTTGATAAATTCGTGAATGATTGCAAAACAACTGATTGCGACTATACAAAAGTTATGGCATTAATGCAAAAAATTCAACCGTATGATGTTGAAAGAAATAAACTATCCGATGTTTTTTATATTGTGAGTGAAAAATTGAGGATTCAAGTAGATTTTTTTAAATTGTTTATCAATAATAGCACTAACAGTATATTGGATTTTTGTTTGAGATCAAATTTACTAGCTAATGAATCTTTAGTCAATGAATTTATAAAAACGTCAGGTGAATCAATGAAAAAATATAGTGAAAAACTTATAAATGTTGAAAAATTGGATGCTTTTATTTTCAACACTTATAAATCAAAACTCGAAAATTACATGACTGAAGAAATGAAACTCTATAAAAACAAAATTCAGGCTGGTCAAAAAGTTGTTGTTGATAGTTGCAGACGAGATCTTGAACAACAAGGTACCTATAGCTATCAGCTTTCAAATGATCGTTTACAACGATACCATGATGCCTGCACTTCCTACCTGAATGACAGCACATTATTTTTACTGAAGGTAAAACAATAAACTTGTTCGTTAGAATTACATTTTCATCGTATAATGCTATAAATTTTTAAAATTCTTCAAGTTTCAAAAATAAACCTTTTTTTTCAATGTTCCAGAAAACAAAGGATTATCTGGATCTATTGGAATCTGTAAAAATATCAAAAATAACATTGACTACAAAGACCAAAGAGCAATTCGTGATTGAATTTTTCAATTTATTCAAGAAATTTCAAAAGATACAGATTAATGAATTAGTACCAGTACCAGATTTCATGCAACAATCCCACATACTCTTTAGCAATTTTCAACAAGTTATTCATGAATTATCACTTTTGAAAGATATCTGTAATTGAAATAATGCAAGCCAATACAGAATGATTCACTCAGTGATAACAATAATGCACTGATATTTCCATATTATTATAATGTGATATGTTTAATTAAACCGTAGACAAATGTGTTTATATTCTGTTGCGTTATTTTTTTTCGATAAAAAAATATTCTCTACTGCATCTTGTAAAATAATAAATATCCTCGAAAATTAGTAGTTGAGTCTTGAGTGTTGGTTTTGTTTAGTTACTCCTGATGGATATGAACCCAATAAAAAAAAATTTGAAAAATGCAAATGGCACTTGGTGCTCCCAAGTCGTTTTTTTTTTTTTTCAAGTAATGTGGAATTTTTTCTTCTAAGCAGTATACGTGAAAATAAGACTGAAACAAAAATCTTACAACTAACAGTAATAAAATAAAATAGTAATGGCAAATTTACGGTTCCTTGTTGGAGGTCTTCTTGAATTTCCCAGGTAGGAATCGCCCAGCCGTAACGATTGTAACAGGCTTGGCACAAGCTTGATTTCCAACCCTTGTGTCCCAAGTTTGTGTCGAGCCTGTTACGATGGTCTGACCCTAGGCTCACACAAAGCCTTGGAAATCAGTCTTGTGTCAAGATTGGATTTTAAGTTTGACACAAGCTTGGTATACCAAGCGTAAACATGACATTTATTTCGATTCATCAGGCATTATAATTGTGTCAAGCCTGTACTTTTTTGTTTTACCCGGCCTCACACGAGCCTTGTGTCAAGCTCGTTTTATCAAGCTTGACACGAGACTTGACTTGTGCATATATTCAATTAAAAAAAAAAAAATTATAATATTTAGATCTACATATAGAGTGTAAATAGAAATTCCAAATAGCAATTATTAGGTTTTGAGTATCGTGCCAATCTGTTACAAGGACTGTGTATTAAGTCTCGAATATATCTTTGATTCATATCAAAATTTTTTGTGAGCCTGTTATAAATACCCCGGTGGTTGACGTCATACCCGAGTGGAAAAATTTTCAGGATGCCCTATTTGACCTCAAACCCTGATCAGAAACGGATCAGGATTCCTTATTCAGGGAACCTGACTCATTCCTGACCCGAACCTGGTCAGGACACCTTACGATTTCCTTAAGTCAGGTAACCTTATCCAATCCTGTACAGGAAAGGAATAGGAAACCTTGACGTATCCTGAATAAGGTTTCCTGAACAGATTCTGACCAGGATACTATCAGGAAAATTTTATCAAATAAATCATTTTTTTTATTCAGTTTTCCTGTTCAGGAAAGGAACAGGAAACCTGAACGTATCCTGAATAAGGTTTCCTGAACAGATTCTGACCAGAATATTATCAGGAAAAATATTCTTTGGATTTAATTTTAATTTTAATTCTAAAACAAAATGACAAGGGACAATTTAACAAATTGTTATATTTTATTTTTACGTTAAATATACGTCACAAATTCTAATTTAAGTTTTTTTCAGCTGATGTAATTTATGAAAGCAAAAAATCACATCCGATCATCGATAGACGGCATGGCCGCGCGTGTTAAGGCCCGTAGTTGTAATCTGAACGATCCGAGTTCGCGTCCCGCTAGTGGTTAGGTAATCTGAGTTATGTTAGGTATATAAAATCTTATCATTCAACCTGTTTCATCATTAACAGTGCTATAGTAAATTATTTAGCCGATTTACAAAACATCAAATAATAAAAATTAATTTTTTTTTAGAATTACTTGATCCGTTTCAGATCAGGAATCCTGTTCCATTCCTGATCAGGTATCCTGGTCAGGTTTCCTGATCCGATTCTGATCAGAATCCTAAAAAAAAGCGTTACATTCTGATCCGTTCCTGAACAGGATTCCTGGTTATATTCTAGTCAGGAATCTTGATCCATTCCTGTTCAGGTATCCTGGCTCTAACCTTACAATCTGGTCAGGTTTCCTGATCCGGTTCTGATCAGAATCCTAAAAAAGAGCGTTACATTCTGATCCGTTCCTGAACAGGATTCCTGATCCGGTTCTGATTTGAAATCAGGTTCCCTGATCCGGTTCTGATCAGAACCTTAACTAAATTTCCACTCGGGTAGAGCATCGGAATTCCACGTGAGAGACCTAGGATCGATCCCCCAGTACGCCGTTTATTTTCGTTCAAATTATTATCGTTAATTCAACTTGGATCGTGTAAATAATAATAAGATCAAAAATAATAAATTAATAATAATAGTTATTCATATTTATTTATAATTTTTTTTGCAAGACTTTGTCAAGCTTGGATTCAAAGCTTGTGTCAAGCTTGGATTCGAAGCTTGTGTCAAGCTTGGATTCGAAGCTTGACAAAAGCAAATACATGGTTATCATTCCAGGTTCTTACCAAGCTTGACACAAGCTTGTCCCAATCGTCGATTCCTACCTGGGTTTAAACGTTATTGATGATTTATTTATATAATCATGTAATACGATTTTTTTGTTTGGACTCATGAGTTTAATTATGAGTATTAGATATTTTGCAAATTTTATATTATTCAAATTATAGAGCAAACGCTTTTCTCCAGATGATATTTTGTGTTGTGCATATTGTACCATAATTCTCTCCATCATCCAAGTCACCCATTTAAGTACTACCCAGGTAGGAATCGACGATTGGGACAAGCTTGTGTCAAGCTTGGATTCCAAGCGTGTGTCAAGCTTGGTAAGAGCTTGGAATGATAACCATGTATTTGCTTGTGTCAAGCTTCGAATCCAAGCTTGACACAGTCTTGCGAAAAAAATTATAAATAAATATAAATAACTATTATTATTAATTTATTATTTTTGACATTATTATTATTTACACGATCCAAGTTGAATTAACGATAATAATTTGAGCGAAAAAAAAGTCAGATAAAACAAAGTTTTAGATTTCTGCATTCGCCAACGACCATATCGGCTTGAGTACACCAGTTCTCGTCCGATCACTGAAGTTAAGCAAGGCTGAGCGTGGTTAGTACTTGGATGGGTGACCGCTTGGGAACACCACGTGCCGTTGGCATCCTTTTTTGCTATTTTTTTAGATTAATTAATACAGCTGTTTTGCATTAACTTTTTTAATAAGTGAGTCTGCTGTTGTTACAAAAGCACGAGTTTCGTTTGAAATATCATTCAGATAGGTGTTGAATGACTTAGGACCCATAACTGATCGTACAAGTGATTACAATCTCGATTTCTTGAAAAATATTCGAGATATCGAAATTTTCTCTCTACCATACTTTTTTGCTTATAAAGACAATCAAATTAGTCATAAAATTTTTTCACTACGGGAATCGTAAAATCGCTGCCAGTTGAATATTATTGACAACGATGATTATACATTACGAATAATAACAAAAAAAACACGTAAACCTTAACATAACAATGATAAATCAACAAGATGTTAAATTAGAACCAACAACAGTAACAGACTTGGTTGTTAAAAAATTGATAAAAAACGACGGAATTAATTAATTCAAAAAAAAAATGCAAAAAGAATGCCAACGGCACGTGGTGTTCCCAAGCGGTCACCCATCCAAGTACTAACCACGCTCAGCCTTGCTTAACTTCAGTGATCGGACGAGAACTGGTGTACTCAAGCCGATATGGTCGTTGGCGTATGCATGAATTCAAAACTTCGTTATATCTTTTTTAATTCATGCAATTACTGAGATATTTCGTTTTAGTTTTCTGTGATGCATTTATGAAGTCATTTATAATTGAACACATCTCTTAACCATATTATTAAATACTCTATTATAAGAACTCTGGAAGACTCCGTAGATTTTCATCCAAGAAGCACTAGGGCAAGCTTGTCATATCAAGATGCGAAATAAACTTTATTAAACTTTATATATTTAAATTCAATTTTTCATAGTTTTATTCTATACATTTTTTTTCGTTAAATACCGACGAAGCTTTTCGCAGTGAATAACCATAAAAATTAATGCATGTTCTTATCTACAAATTACAGTTACATAAATTTCCGACGAAGAAAAAAAAATAAAGTATAACAATGAGTAAAATTAAAATGACAATAAAAATATCTGAAAAAAAGATCTTCGTACGATATGATAAATGAGTTAAAAAAACAAATAATTTTATCATTAAACAAGTAAAAATAAAAAATATTTATAAAAATATGTAAAAAATGTATAATAAATTATGTTAAAATTCATTGATTCCATACAGTATTTAATAGATTAAATACAAAAGAGGAAGCGACAAGCGTGATAGAGATATAATGAGACTGACGGGAATTAATAATTAATAACCTGAATCCAAAATTAAATGTATTCGTCAGAGGGGTTGTGTGTGGAGAGTATTGGTATGGGACGTCCGATATAGTACAAAACAAGCAACGAATGCCACATGGGCGCGTGGTAGATTCGGAAATGGCATTCATAAAGCTGATGTCTCTCGCGAAAATAACACGAGGGTGCGAGGTGTTTTTTGATCACTGTTGTTCAGTATATACTACTTGCAACCTACTATGAATGACAACATGTATAAAATATATAAAGCAGGGTGGTCGGATAAAAAAAAAAAAAAAAAAGAGAGTAAATTTGAGCAGCTTGTCTCTATCTTTCTCTCTCTCTGTCTCTTGTTTTGTTTTTTGTGTGTATAGAGAAATGCTGTATGACTCTCGAGGGCAATAGAAGGGTAGTTGCATTATTTATGGGGGCCATCGATCATCGTCCAGACTTTGTGGGACCAACCCCACTAATCACCATATGACAAGCGTGTATTTATTTATTCTGAAATTCACTGATGTCAACATGTTATATTACATTAAATCTAATTGTTGTTTTTAGACGACCCAAGCTGTGACATATTTTATTTGAATATAATTTTTATAGAAAAAAAAATACTACTTAAAATTGTTGCTAAGATATTTATGAAATTGAAAATATTTTCTGGTACCGTATTTAGTTTCAATTTACTTATTTCTAAAATTAAATAATATATTTGTAGAGTATTTTTGTCTCGTATAATATTTTTTTCCATCAATCCATGTTATTATTTGATAATAAAAAAATAGTTACATTCCATATGTGTATCAATATAAACGTAACAAAATATAATTGTAAAAAAGAAAATATTGGAATTTATTTTTAAAAATTCAGAATATTTATTTATTATATAATTTATTTGAAATATTGGGAATAATTATCTAGGACAAACGATAAGGTATAAGATCAAATGATTCTTAGCAGTGAAATAATGTTTAGTTCATCTTCAATTTGAATATGCAAAAGACTAAGCATTAGATGATCTGGCCAGAGCTATATGTGATCAAGTCAATGGTCAAAACTAGACCAACATTCTAACAATTAATATTCACACATATCCAAATTTATTTAATTTTTCTTTTGATATGTACTAAAAGTGAAATCTTCTATTGCGCATCACGACAAAGGACATCAAAATATCTTGCATGTACTTGGGCCTCACGCAAGACACTCATAAAAACTCTCAAACTCTTATACCTCGATTCACAGCTTGCAACATCTATATGCTTTGTTAATTTAGTTAAATAATTTGAAACAACAGCAGTTTGATAAAGGCATGGCAGTTGAATTCTATTGAAGTAAATTGACATTAAACCATAAATGAACTTTTCAAAAAGAAAAAAACTGAAATTTTTCTTAGACCTCATGCCTTTTTTAAATTGACTAATCATCAATTATTTATCATCCAAATTCCAATTATTAATTTTAATCCATAACTATGCTACAATATTTTTATACAACCATTTAAATTATATATACCCAAAAATAAATATTGCATATACTGGGTGGTCATAATTGAACACTGTGATAAGGGTTGTAATTTTTAAAATATATGCCAGTGACCTCAAATTCTTTTTAAGCATACATCTAAGCTTTCTATATTTTTATTATTTATTAATTTTTTTTAAACTTGCAAGTAAGATGCCATCAACACAGCAAAACCATTATCTTTTTCTGGTACAAATGATCCTCTCGCATATACTATTCTCAGTTTGCGCACAAGAAGCGATTATGATTTATGATTGCTTGGTGAAAACGGTCGGATACATGCGTGATCTTACTCTCTCTGTCTCTCACTCTCTCTTTATTTCTCTCTCTCTCGTTCTTTATTTTTTACACATACATACGCGTATATATTTAATGAACATATATTGTATGCAAACGTTATATACAAGAAGAAACCGTAAATTAGATTTAACTTAAAGACAGGAAAATTTTCATCGGTGAACTTTCATAAATAATACGTATGTGCATGTATGTCTGGAAGAAGTGCGTATATGTTCAAAGAATTTACTGAGGATATAATATACAAGAGGTGACTATATACGCGGGTAAGTTGAGATTCCACTCAAAGAATTATCATTAACATTATGTATACAAGTTTTTAGACTCTTGTCCTCAATTTTTGTCCTATCTACTTAAACTTATTTTAAAACCACAGAAACAGTAAATAAATATATAAATATAAATTATTGTATACATATATATATAAATTTATATTGTATATATTTATATGCAAACAAGATAATTGGTAGAAAGGTAAAAGTAGCCAGCTAATAATACATTAAATTAATTAAATTGATATTTAATTTTATATTATCAGAGCAATTGACTTTCTAAAGAAATAATTCAAATTGTCTCTTCAAATAAAATGTCAAAGTTTATTTAATAATAATTAATAAGCTTTAAATATTTTAAATAAACAATTTAATAGATTAAAAACAATCACTGAAATTTACATAATTTTTTTTTATTCGATTAAAAAAAATATATATATATATCTTTTCTTGATCCAATTAATCAAATTTTTATTATATAAATGTTTTTTTACACTTATAATAAATAATTAATCTTACTCAACTAAATTTTTGTAACAAAGTTTTATTTCCATGGAATAAATTGATAATTTATACTGTGTTATTGAATAAATTAAAATGAAAAAACATTTATACTAAGTTAATAATATTTATTTTATTTTGATAAATAAGCGTGAAACAAAAATAAAAAATTAATAAATATTAAAAGAGCAGTATGATAAATAAATATAATTAAATTTATAATGATAATAATATTTCAAGTAATATTAGTTTTATTATACACGACTTTCTAGACGATAGCTTAAAATGTATACATGTCAAAAATTTTAAAATTTCATAACACAAGTTGTTGAAGAATTACTATTAGATAATAAAATAGATCAAGTATTTACAAAAGTAGTAGTATTATTTATTTCTTTTGATGTTTTTCTTTAAATTATCGTAAAACGAGAAAATTTTGTATAAAATCTTTGGAATATCCATGAAGTGCAGCATCAAAAGTTTTTGCATTTTCTTTATCATTTGGAATGATGCTTGTTTAAGGAAACAAATTGAAACGAGTCAAAAGCTCGACTATATATACTGTATTTCTGAAATATGTAAATATTAATAAATAAATAAAAAAAAAAAACGTTTAAGTATATAAAAATGAATGAGAAAAACACTGAGATGTATGACGAAATAATAAAAATGACAGTAAATGATTATTTCTTATAACAAGTGGAAAATTAAATTGGTAGAAATTATAAGCTTAAGGGATTCCGTCGATTTTTTTTCAAACGAAGAGTGAGACAACATTTTTCCTGTTTTTTGTCTTTTTCGCACTCATAGAAATATTGTGTTTCTCAAAGTCATCCGCAAGAGGTCTCTAGTAATTTTTCAATAATTCCTCATAAAAATCAATTTTTTCATACTTTAATTATTAATTGTAAAAAAACTAAGCTCCAAACCTCTTTTATTTTTTTTCCATACGTTTTGTTTTGTCTCATTTTATAACCCGATAGTTTTTTTTTCACGATGTCATATTGTCGATTGGAGATATTGGTATTTTAATGGATTTTTTTTTTGACAAAAATCGTATTCTCCATAAGAGCCCATGTTAAAAGTTGTCAACTTTGAAAATTAATAAAAAAATAACGAGCTTCCAAACAATTACCAAAAAATTACATAAAATGTATTAGTATTTCAAGAATCTACTGTATAAATTTCAAAGCATTCTCATATTCGGAAAAAAATCGACGAAATCCCTTAAATATTTGAGCTTTTTTTTATTACTACAGTATATAGTCTATCTTTTTAGGTGGCTCTGGTAAGAAATTTTTGAATGTAAACAATTAATAGTTTGAATTGAAATATTAACAATGAATGAAGACTCGATACAATCTATTAAAAGTAAGAAGACATAACTCTATCATGATTAACAGTATCAAATCAGACACCTGTACTTTTTTTTCTTAATTTTTAATTTACTTACACAACAAAAAAAATATCCAAAAATTTACTTCTTTACATTTACAATAATTATATCTTTCAAGCAACGATGTTAATAAATAATTGGTTAAAGAAAAAAAAAGGTGTTCAACTGTATAAATTGATAAAGTAATAAAAGTATATAGGTGCTATATACAGATATAATAAAATTGTCAGACAGGGTGATTCTTTCTAATTTTCCCCTTTTACTTATCTGCCCTTTTCTTGTAATTCTTTTATTTCTATATGATTCGTCTTGACGATTGGAAGATAATCTAAGAGTAAAATGAAAGGTCGACACTGGGCGCCTTCCATTACTTTTCTAATGATAGCGTCGTCGACGATAGCGGACCAACGACAAAGCTGGGTAATGAGAGCAGAAGTAAATCATCAACTATTGTCGGGTAATCCAAGGACTATTGTCTGGTCCGTATAGCGCGTGATGTATTATGTTATTGGTATGAGGGGGGGGGTGAAAAAAAAAGGGAGGAAAGCTTTATACTCACCAACCGTTTATTTTTTTGCTCACTTCCTCTTTTTCTCTTCCTCATAAATCCTTTTTTCTTCCTCATCTTTTTAGTTACATACATATACATACGTATTTATAAATATATATATGTTTTTTTATTTATACGCGAGTATGATTTCCAATCATCTTTTCATCTCTTTCACCTGTTCTCACGTTCTAATCTCTGGCACCGACAGACCATTTCCATAAAGTCACTTCTTTCGATAAGTTATTTTGAATAAATTAAAAATTGTAATAGCATATAAATGTGCATGTATTTATATATATATATGTTTATAAATAATATATAAAGTAAAAAAAAAAAAAAATTAAATGCACATTATAGATTTGAACCTTGGCATATATTAAAAAATATCTAATACAATTGGTAAAGCTGTAAATTTTCTTAAAATAGTTATATGTTGTTTTTTTTAAAAAAAAACAAAACTGATGCCCACTCAATTTTCTACTGTTGGTTGGGATATGATCCCTAACGATCTTGGATAACGATGTAACGATTCACATATGCATAAAATTCATACATATATGTAAGTTTGCATGTGTATAATGGAGATATATATATATATATATATATTTACAACTAAAGCCAAGATATGAAATGGAGAATGTTAGTAGAAAAACTGTTGAAACATACCGTTACAAGTTGTACTTCTCGTGGTGCAAAGGGAAATATATATGAGGTTCATGATATTGTCTTTAAATGATTCTAGATATAATCACGCAGTGTTACACACTTTCAAGTGTATTTCTAACTGCTCATTTGACGAGATGATTTAATAACACACTTGTTTTTTGTTTTGAAAATAATCTTAGTCTTTGTCGATGAGTGCAATTATCTACATAACACTTTTGAGTTAAAACATATGTGACAGACATTTGTATATAATTGTACTTTTACGAATAAATAGATTTTTCTTTATTTGATGTAAAAAGACATCTCTATTAACATGTACTTAAGAGTTGAATTAGTAAACATATTGTATACATTATAATAACAGTGTACTGTTATAATAATGTACAAATGATATTGCATTATATTTTAAATCTAAAGAATTTCTTGTGATTGTCTTGACCCAATAAATAACGGCAAATAGACACAGGATCAGAATGTACATGTTATTTTATCATTGTTATTTTTTAGTTAAAGATATAGCTAAAAAAAAAAAGTACATTTTGATTTGTGTAAAAAAATATTGTTCGTCATAAATATGTCATGAATTGCCCAAGGAGGGTTTGTACTTTGAAACGAAGAATATAAACTTTCATGAGGGAAATTATACATGATTAATGATCACAAGTTCATTTTAATTCAAGCTGTTTTATTCTGTAAAAGTTTATTGATAAATTCATAATAAACAATTGTTGTTTATATTCTTGGAAACTGATAAATAAACATAGACATACCCAGGTAGAAATAAGAGTTAATTTTTCGACTTCTCATATCAAATTAACATGTAAAGTCAAAAAGTGATCTCAAATTGACTCTTATTTTTACTTGGGTAGAGCATTTCATATTGTTTATAATTAGAGTATTTAAAATAACAAATGAAATGTTGAATAAATAAAAATCTATTGCAAGCAAAAATGAAAATCAGATTTAAAACTAAATGATTTTTTTTAAACTTCTCTTCGTGGTATTTTCAAGGACGACACGTTCGCGTAAAAAAAAAAAATCAGTTTTCAAACTCCAAAGCATGTTAAAGAAGGGACGATGAAAATAATCCTTAAAGTAAATAATTTATAACCGATTTATAAATAAATAAATATTCTGTTAAAATATTTCAAATTAAAAAAAAAAAAAAAAAAAAAATTATTACCTTAGAGTGATCTATACAGAGACACAGTGGCAGTAAATATTTAAGTGAATGACTAATTATTCATCATGACCATTCACCTCATGAACCTCCACATTAATTGTTTCAAAATGTAAATCTTTATAATGACTAGTACCTCATAATGTCACTTTGATATTAAAAAAAAATAATCTTTTAAAGTTTCTGAAACAACTTTAACTGAACTTGTTAATTTTATTCCTTTTTCTTTCAAATAATATTTCTTGTTTATTTTTTTAACAGTTGTTTATAAGCTAAAAACAAAAAGAACAAAAATTTATTTATATTTATTTTTCCACTTTACAGTGATGATAGTCGACTGATAAATATCTTTAGAATATTCTATATATAAAATCGATGATCATCAATCATTTATGATTTTAAAATTAAAAAAAAAAAAAAATATTCTTTTTAATTAGACATATTTTATATGATATGCGATTCAATGAATATATGTGGAATTTTACACATGCTATACATAAGTGCGTGCAAGCACGAAGCCAAAGTGTCACTTCATGGATATCATAGGCTTCTCTGTATAACCACATATTACTGTGTTATATATTCGTGTTGATGTTAGGTCGTTTGGCAGGACGAGTCGTTTATAGACGTGGGTTGAAACTGGGAATATTGATAGTCATGGAAGTAATACATATCACGCTATCCATGAGGAAATGACAAAGACACGATTAAAAAGCATAGAAGATGAATAGTTACATTTTGCACGAATGATTGCTTTTGATGTTGAACATATATCTGCTTATATTCATATTTTTATTTATACAAGTTTATAAAATTTTACCGGACGTTCGAATGACGAGCTTAATAAGGACACCCTTATAATACTTGTCGACCTTGATTTATTTTATCAATAATATGAATATTTATTTGAAAAAAAATCATTTCATTTTATTTTTTTTAACGTCATTAACTGACTGATAAATTCATTTGCTTTTATTATTTTTTTCATTTATAGCTTTTTTCTTTTGCTCGCAATAAACGTTATGTTAGATTAAGGAATTAGATTGCATGTGTATATATAAAGAGTTGATTTCTTTCCTCTTTTTTTTTTTGTTTTTTTTGGAATTGTTAGATTCATCTAGCTCAGAAAAGTCAACAACGGATTTTATTTATTTTATACTGAGTTGGTTTTCTGTTACTGAATAACCAAAGCCATTTTTATTTCATTATTTTTTATTACAAGATAAAAGTATACATTTTTTTGAAGCAAGTATTATTTACATATCAGATATATCACTTACCTCAAATTGCAAAAAAAACTTGTGTACATATTTGTAGATAACAAAATACAGTTATATATATATATATATCGACGATCAAAATTTATTTTTTTCTTCACAATCATTCACATAGAAAAAAAACGAAAAATTCTTCTAAATTTATACGAGACATTTTACAGATATTCTCCTGATTTAAAAAATCATTTCAAATTGATCGAAAAAAAATCACAAAAGTATTTTCTATGAAAAATTAAAGTCATGATGAAGTTGATCATGCAGCTCCTTCTTGAAAGTGATTTTTTTTTATTTATGATAAAGTTTAGATTAATTGACTAAAATTTTATAGGAAAAAAATGTTTTATGCAAATATTAAATAAACATACGCAAAAGTATAATTAACGAATAAAAAAAAAAATGTAAATAACAAAATTTTTGAATAAATTAACAATCATTGTCAGTACTTTGTGACACTGATACGATATTTATAGAATTTAAAGTAATTTTTTATTTAAATGATAAACTCTAAAACGTTGAAAAACTTGAGACATACTTTCTCTTCTTGTACTCACTAATGGCTTCAATTAATATTTTTTAAAACAATTATAAAACAAATTTTTTGGAATATTTTAAAAATTAAATCATACTGTAGTTATTCGAGAAATTGATAACAATTTATTTTTAATCCAACCGATTAAACACCTGCGTGACAAAACTGTCATTTTGTGGACTAATAACCCAACAAAAAAATTCACTCAATCGTTCCTGTATAATCAAAAAAATCATATCGTCATTGTTATTTCTAAACTCACCTTTTCAAGTATAAAAAAAAAAATAAACTATTATTACAGGTTATTATAATTGTAATGATAATCAACACAATGATTGATGACAATACATAATTTCTTTAAATAAAATAACAAACATTAAATTTACAACGACATTATTTGTCTAAAAATGACAACAAGTTATTTTTCAAGTTGTTATAAATGATGAATCATTGCATTCAAAAATTATTTATTATAAATATATATATACAGTGCATTTATATTAAATTTATTATTACGAGCCTAGAAATTGTACTTGGGCACGTCTTGGTACTAATACTCAACTCAATACGAGAGGCATATATAATATGATATCCTGAAATGGTACTTTCGCTTCTGTTCCAGAGGCAAAGAGGTGGTCAATGTATGGCAATGATTTTATATATATATACATATATATATATTTTTAAATGTATGTGTTTATGTATACGCTTTGGCTTCTTCTTAACGTAAATGCTGCTGCATCATTACCCAAACACCCAGCGGCACTCTTTGTGACCACGGACAGACGTTATAACGCTGATAGCTATCCGAATATAAACTGTCCAGAGCCAGTTCTGATATTTATTTTTTATTTTTTCATGTCTATGAATATACAAATACACTAAAGAAATCACCGTAATTATTATAATTCAATGTATATATATTTTTTTTCTCTCATGTGATAAAAAAAAAAAACTGGGAAATACAATAAAAATGTCGTAAAAATTTAAAAATTTTAATAATAAAATAACAAAAAATATGTAAATTGAGAAAAAAAAAAGAAAACAAAAATTCCAAATGATTGGATATTTAAATAATTTACTTTGTTCAATAAAATTTTTTAATAATAAAAAAATATAAATTTTATATAAAGAAAAAACAACCTTAATATGCAAGAAAAAAAATCTTTTAGTTTATTCAATTAAACACATTTGTTTCAAGAAATAATTTGTTTCCATTAGAACAAATTTCCTTCAAGTTAGGAAATTTTTTTCCGAGTGTCTACATCATATAATACTCTTGTTGATTAATAATGATGATAGATATGATGTCGATAATGCTTATTGGAGTTGGAAATAAATAGATTGAAAAAATAAAAATGAATTGATTATAAAAGAAATAAAAAAATGAAAAAGAGGAAATAAAGAGAATGAGAAAAGCGTGTACACGCGGGCCTCTTGTAAAAGTTCCCTTTACCTTGATGACAAAGAACTGTGAGCGAACGGGCGAGCCTCACTCAATGGAATGGACGAATGGTTATAGAAACAGCATTTAATTTGCATAGAAGGAGCCTCTTTATCGAGTTGGCCTGGGTGAATGGCAGAATGGCTGGCAGGGCAATAGCGAGGTAGAGGTATGAGGGATGTTAAAAGAAATAAAATTGAGAGAGATTTTGAAGTTAGATGATAAAAGACAAGGCTAGTGAAATTTTCAATGAAAGACAAAGAAAGATATTTGTGTGTACGACAGGAAGCGATATAGTTCGAATGAAAATGAAAAAAAAAGAGACAGGAAGCATACAGTGTATTTATGTACGTGTATATTGTGATGATGATGATGAGGATGATGATGATGATGGTGGTGGTGGTGGTAATGTTGGTAATAGTGATAGTAGGGCTTGAGAGACTCGTGGACCGACTGCTCAAAAGAGCATTGTCCTTTATCTATCGATTCAATCGTATATTTTATTCAGATTACGCGTTGCCCACGAACAGAGCGAATCTCTTTATGATTGGGCATCGCCGGCCCATTGTCAGTTTGGCTTCTTATTGCGCGTTTCGTCTTTTCTCTTTCCCTTTTTCGTTTCTTTATTATTATTGTTATTTTTTTTTCTATCTATACACAAAGTAAAAACCACTTTCAATTGCCAATTTTTTATATAGAAAAGTCGGTATAATTAGCCTCACCTTGCACTACACAACCATTCTTCAAAAGTCAAAGATTCTCTCCATACTGGTTCTCCTTCTATATATAACATTCAACTGTATCAGTATATATATTTATATCATTCTGTTTAATTACCAAAATGTATATATTTAGTAGAAATAAAAAATTAAATATAAAAAATTGAGTAATGTAAATATTAACAATATTGAAAGATCTACAAAAGCTTTTAATTTTCCAATCAATGCATCAGTGACTTGTTGATATAATAAAAATAAATGTACATACACAAATAATATAATGAAAACAGAGAAAAAGTAAAAAAGAACTTTAGTTATATATATATATATATTTTTTTTTACAGAGAAGCAAACGATTGTTGTTTACGATGGGTAATCATGCAACATCAAACGAGCCGATCATCAAGAGGAATTGTTTACTCAAGAATTGGTCGCCCTCTGTTTCAACTTTACATGTTTTCTGACTTCATAGTTTATATACACCATGTGGTAACTATCTTTATTCGTCTATTCTCATCTTTGTCACAACAATAATGTTAATTTGACCCCTTCTCAATTCACGGCTATTGGTGCTTTTTGGATTTGGAGATTCGACAAATCGTCAGCGTATACATGTACTACAGAAGAGTTGACAAATTGAAAGGGAAATTGAGCCTATTGACATAACTGAAATGAAAATAATAAAAAAAACATTGGGACCACCCCCATCAATGTCATAAGGACAGCGGTCTATATTCTAAAAATAATTTTGCTTCAAGGGACATTAAAAAGAATACTATATACAAAAGCAAATCTAGATAAATTATTATTAGCATTGGTTTCATTATCATTATTATTTTTTTTTTTATCTTTTTATCAAAAAAAGAATATTATGATACTCATTGTCATTGGAAATATAAGTAGTTCTAATCATCATTCTGGACATTGAAAAGAAAAAAAAAGAAAAACTCAGTTGACGCACGACGACAAGTATATATTCCCATAGAAATTTAATATTATTGATTGTTTTTTTTATTTACTTTTGTGTTTATGATCAAAAGAAAGCAACCAAAACATTCAATAAAAATATGTAACAAAACTGTCATATTTTTTATTGCAATTTAATAATTTTTTTATTTTCATTGTTGAATATTTAATCATATATAAATTGATCAATAAATATTTGATAAAATTGAAAAGTCACTTTAACAATTGAGTAACTTTAATAGTGACTAATTCTAAAAATAATAATAGTAATAATATCATTATCATTCATCAGATAACATGAAGATTTTATAAAAAGTGTTTCAACCCAGAATTTTGATCAGTTATTCTGTTCTCTGTGTTACCACTTGTTTCCATTCCACACCTTTTCAAAGTCTTTCTTCTCTCTTGTCTTTTGTATCTTTCATGTATACTTGCTACAACGTGCTTGATCCTGCATTCATTACTGGCGAACATGGTGCCAGAATAAACTCCAAGACATCCATTTAGTGAGATTGCGCGTTTTCACTGTGTCTCGAGCCGTTTTTGGTATTCCATGTGAGTAGGCTTGTGAAGGTGTTGTCATTCTCCTTTATACCTAAACCCTTAAAACCAATGCTGTGTCATTTAACAAAACCTTTTTCTCACCATTAACCCAGAATGGCTTATGTTGTATACCATCATGGGCATTATTTGAAGACCCAAAATGTCAAACAAACAGATAAACTGTAATGTTGTATATATATTTAAATGTTTATTTGTATTTGTATGCATATTTAGACGGTTTTATTGATCAAATGAGATCAGACTCTGCAGATTTTTAAACACTCGACTTCAGGACTATAAAAATAAAGATGAAAGATCAAAAAAAGATTTATTACTCTATTTTCTTTTCTATTCAAACCAGTATGTATATAAATTTTTTTCTTTTTTTTTCTTTTAATTTTATGTTTGTTTATCAAAGGCGAGTATAGTTTCAAAGTTATAACTACGTAGAAATATAGGTATATGTATGTCGCATTTAGAGAAAATAGAAGTTGTATTTCTGGCAATATTGGACTTGATGATGTTTGTTATCCAGGTTACGTTAGTTTATTTTCGTTTGATGGTAAAAGTATATACAATGATAACTATAACTGATTTGGTAACAAAATACTACTCGAATAAAATACAGACTTGTATTTAAAACTCCAACAGAAGTTGAATTAGCTGATGAGTCAGTTAGTTGCAGGTTGATGTTGGTAGTAGTAGAAATGGTGCTTGTTGTTTTTGTTTTAGTTTTTCTCTGTCTCTCAAAACTGATAAATACTTGCACGAAATATAGGTATAGATGATCTAGTTAAAAGTGGTAAAACACCCAAATGATGTTTAAGGTATACTATGGTTATACCTTTTGCACTGATCCTGATACTATATATATAACTTTTTCTTTAGTATATATATGTATAATTTATCCGTGACGTTGTTGGCATCCTTCGCCCAATAAGCCACCCTCTGTTACTCTTTGAACCGCTTTCCTTATAGCAAGTTACCTCTTCGTTACCTTCTCTTTAGTATCACATGAACCAATAAACATCTTCTTTGATGTCACAAGCGGAAGGAAAGAGAATTAAAGAGAAAGATGAAAAGACAGAGAAAGATAAAATAGAGGGATACATTAATTAGTAAACGACAAAATTATATTTAAACAATGAAGAAAAGTACTCTTCAATATTATTATCATTATGTTTTTATTGCAATATCAATAGTGAAAAACTAAAAGAGGATAACTTGTTAATTGAAAAAATTACAAAGTTTAAAATATCAGTAAAACATTTCTATTTGATTTTCTGATATCTGTTATTTTGTTTAGCTATCAAGTTTGTTTATATTAAATTTTCTGTACTTACTAATGATCAAGGAAAAGAAAAATATATATAAAAAAAAGAAGAAAAAAAAAGCATCAATGCATTTGAACAATGTAACAAGAGCTGAGAGCGTTATTCAGAGAAGGGTCAAAAGGAGAACTGAGAGATGAGACTCATTTCTAAATGGCCATATAGCTTCGTTCGATGAGATATACGTAGAACAGTCACCACCAATGCTGATTGCAAACATCCCACGTCTATTTATATAGCTTAACCGAAGCGAAACAGAGGCGGTATATATATCCCTCTATAAAGGATTACCCATCTATATACAAGGAGCCAAGGGGGTAAAACAGAGAAGGAGACACAAAAGTGAAACAGAGTTGTGACAGTCTCGGCAAAACATGGATGAGTGAGGTTGTTTAAAATAAAGAGGTGGAAATCGTGGACTCAGTCGACACATAAAGGTCCGTTTTATTTGTATCATTCGTTGTATAAGGGAGTGGGAATCAGCTCAAAATCAATCAAAACCATCCCAACATATACTCTACAGACTGATTTAGGGATATAATATTACAACCTTCTCAAGTGAATACATTTTCTCATTTTCAATTCAACTACTATTATAATCCTACAGTACGAACAAATTTTTTTTTTGTTTCTATTGATAATTTTGTTTATTATGTATATACCATATCACAAACTTCAATACTCGCAATCCATTAAATCCTCTGATAGCTTTTACTTCAGTCATTGTTTTATATTAAAAATTTTATATTCTCTTTGGGCATTTACTATTTTTAAATATTGATTTATTTTAACACAATAGTGCACAGTTATCAAACGTTTCGCTCTATTCATTATAATTTATATAGTCATGCAATTTAGTCGATATATTTTATTTCATTTGTTTTTATTTTGATGTTTCAGACACGTTTCTTGTTGATTTTTTCTTAGTAACAATTATCCACATATGATATTTCTAATACAAGTACTACACTCAACATACTGTATAAAGTTGTTTAACTATATAAACATTTAAAAAGGAAAAAATTAATTTTTTATTAAAGCAATAGTCACGTTGTCATGAAGAATTGTTTGACGATGAATCACGCATATACATGGTACACGCATTGTAATGCGTGGTGTAAAAACAAGCGGTTCATATAAAGCAAGGAAAAAAGGGATGAAGGGATAAAAGATTTTATCCTGCATGAGAAAAAATAAAGATAGAAAACATGTATAAGAATTGCACTAGAATATTATATATATTCATGTATAACAAATACAATTCTGGGACATTGAAGAGCTATTTTTTATTATTATTATTTTTTTTTTCTGCATTGCATTCGCCTGTTTGTGCGTTTGGCAATAAATAAGGCGTCTGTTCACGGCGGAAATCAAAGAGACACATATACACATACTTGCACAAACCCATGCATATATCTGAAAGAGGTGAGAGCAAAAAAGATATGCTTCGTTGTATTATACAGAAAAAAAAAAAACAAAAAAAAAAGAATGATTCATGGTGTTGAAGTATTTCTATATTTTTGTTTTCCAACTCAAATTTTTAAGTGGTTTACTGTTGATAATAAAAAATAAATAAAAAAAATGTCATTGAACTTGAACTAATATAAACGACATTTTTTTTAATTTATAAATAAATCATTTTAATTGTATTCATTTTAACCCACATTTATGGATAATCTAATAAATTTTATGAATATAGTAGTTTTTAAATGAAAATTATTATAATTTAATTTTATTTAAAATTCAAAAAAAATTATTAATTATATATCTAAAGAAAATTTACAGTAATTCATTTCCGTTATGTATTATATTTATATTTTATAATTTAATAAATAATGACATAAAAATTTTAAGTTATACATATGACAAGAAATTTTAATTTAGTGTTAATGTAACAAGTTTCACAAAATTTATTAACAGGTATATGTTGCAAATATCCGGTAATTATTCTGGAATCTCAACCGATTTTATTATAAAATTTTTTATTATTATAATGTTATAATATAACAAGGAAAAAAAAAAAAAAAATGATTAAAATATCAATCTTGGAATTTTTTATATTGACAATACCATTGAATAAATAATAAAAAATTATTAATCATTTAAAATGAAAAAAATCAAAAGTTATAATAATTAAGTATATAGGAAGTTGTAAAATTTATATGCATCAAGATTTTGCATTAGAAAGTGGGCAGTATACGAGATGGACAGCCGGTAATTATGACACGATTGGTCAGTAATAAATGTTAAGTGAAGATGAGCAAAAAAATAGTAACAACAAATTGCAGAAAAAAAAGCAAACATAAAGACTTGCCAACAATGAAAGCAAAGATAATAATTTGTTAATTTTCCCACATGTAAATAATCAAGAAAAATAACAATAAGATAAGTCAACATTAATAATATAGCATCAGACAAATTATTGAATAATAATAACTAAAAAAAAAAAAAACGAGTAATTCTCAATGAACAACAGAAGGAGAATAAAATAGATTGCAAATTAAAATAAAAATTAAGTCAGAGACATAAGATAGGCATATCCATTGTTGTTTGTCTTGATAAATATTTTAATTGGCTAATGTAAATTGTTTTTTTATTTTTTCTTTCTTTCCGTTTCTCTTGTGCTTACTACAATCACCATCACCACCACCACCACCTTTATAACTACAACCCTCACATTCAACATTTCACTATGTTATTTATTGTCTAACAATACTCGGTAGACTGATAATTAATTACGCTATTTTGTTGTTTTTATTATTATATACGTACAGATTTATATATATGTGAGTATAAAGATAGCAGGTCGATAGGATATTTAAATGGTACGCAATGAAGAAGGGGAAAAGAGTGTACCACACAAGTGTATTTGCTATACAATGCGCAATTAGCGAAGCAACCGTTGAATAATGCAGTCAAGAGAAAAGACAGTGGAGTCGTCGAACGAGATTCTCTTGTACATGTATATGCACTTGCGTGAGCTGGATACATTTAAGTGTGTTGATAATATATATTTGGAATATCAACTGAGGGCTTTTTTTTTTTTTTTTTTTTCTCTCTCTTACAATGCACATGCATGTTTCAGTTATTTTAAAATATTTATTTTTTCATCATCACACCAGTTTTATTAATATTATATTTCATTTGATTTTTATTGATATAATACAATTTTTTTTTCATATAATAAATTAATAATATTACAAATTTATACATGCAGTATTTGTCGGTAACTTTTATTTGATCATCGTTAAAAACAGAAATAAAAAGTAATTATAAAATAATTATTAATACTGAAATGGGGAAAAATACAGATGTTTTTTCTCATTTAAAATTTTATTTTTTATTTATTATTTTATTTTTATTCGATTAGTTATTTAATTTGATTAAATCAAATTGCTGTATATCGATTGGATGGGAACGATGTAATATTGGAAGAAATAAAAACGACATTGTTTTGTGTCGAGGAAAAAAGAAAAAAAAAAAAAGGATGTCACAACTGTTAAATATTTGACAAAAAAATGTCATCAAACAACGTTAAATATACAAACATATACTTGAGTTGTGTGTGGATATGCTAACAATTATTTCTCAACACTAAAAAGGAGAAAATAAAAATCGTTTATCGATGGTCCATTAATGAATTGAACAAAGAAACAAGAAAGATTACGTCATTTGTAAAATATAATTTTTAAGTGATATTGAACATGTCACTTCAGAAGATACAAACTGGTACACGTTGATTTAATATTTTGAAAATAATTGACGAAATTCCTCCAAAATCTTCAAAAATTTTACAAATGATTTTGTTTGAAATAATTAATTTATTGACACTGTGATACAACACAAAATATATTACAGATAATAATTGATTTAAAAGAAAAAAAAGCCATTTCAGACAATTAATATAAAAATGTAAATAAATTATTATGCTAATAAAATATGATCAAGTGCGATTATGCAAATTATATTTATGTAAAATAATTTTAATTGAAAAAGAAATAGAAAATTAATCAAGATTGCAAGAGCTATATCATGAGCTTTTGCAAGGTGCAAGGACATGTTGTTGATAAAGTAAAAAAATGTTTCTGGCATCAGAAATAAGTGAGTGAGTGAAATGAGTGAGATGAGGTAAATAAATTAAAAAAGAACAAAAGAAAAAACGAAAGAGTCTCTGTAGGGATTCAAGATAGTTATCCCACAAGTTTTTACGATTAAAAAAGGGAGATGAGAGAAATCCTGTACAACATGGCAGCATGAAAACACCAGACACTTCATCAAGCATACTAGCAATACCAAAGCAGACAGCATTGTCATTTGCCTCACGATATACATACGCTCCTGTGCTTTCTGTCCCAACATCGTTAGTCGTACAAACCTCTTCACCAACATCATTCTTGAATCGTATAATATTATATCAGTTTTATAACCACCAACCTTCTTCTTGTATGTCCTCACAACGACATTATCATTGTACTGATTTTTATTTTTTACCACATAATTTTATACCTCACTTATTATTCTTGTTAAGAAACAAAACAAAAAAAAACAAAACAAGTTTCACGAGACACTTGCTTCAGCAACTGTCTTCCCTTCGGAGGAAATTTTTATTTTTTTTAAATACTTTAAGGGAGGGGAGAAAAAAACAAAAACGATAGAAAATTCAAATTTAAAAATAGAAATATTATTATAATTATGCTAAAAAATTATTTAACAATAAAAGTATTAATTTCAAATTCAAAATATATGACTTTTTATCAATTTTATTTAAATAAATAATAATTTTATATATTTTAGACTTTACAAAATAATTATTTATGCTGGTAACATCTTTTCATGGATTTTCAGTTTATGAGAATTTTGTGTAAAATTATAATTTACATGCAAATGATTCGAATAATTATTGTACTCGTATATACACCATGAGACATATTTCATATACAATATACATATATATTGTTTGTAAGAATAATGAGGTAGAAAGAGCATAATATATATATGTGTGAATTTATATTTATGGGTGTGTATTTGTGTGTTCTTCTATGAAGCACTTCGAGGCGTCCAAACGTCCCTGCATGTGAAACAAGTGGTCGCTTGATTCTCTACTGATTGTTCCATTCTGTTTTGTAGGAGACTGCCTCCTCTCACCAAAATATTCTACCACATATCGTATAGATATATATATTCAAAGACAGCCTTCAAACCAACTTTATTAATGCTCATTTATTCTTGATGGTCATATACACAGTGTGTCTGTCTCCTTTGATTGATCAAACTAAATAAATTCAATATACAAAATATTTAGTCAAAATCAGGTTGAGAACTTGTTTTATTATCGTTTTTATTTTTATTTTCATAATTTATTTTTCTTTTATATTATCTATAAATTTATTACTCCATAAATATTATTTTGTTTTTTTCATATTTAAAAAAAAAACTTTTCTTTTGTTAAAATGAATTAGATCAATGTTACCATCTTTTAAACTGAAACAAATAGTGAAAATGAATGGCAAAAGAAAGGCAAGAAAAAAAAAGGGAGATAGCAAAAATATAAAGAACAAAAAAAAAGGATGAAATAAAAAAGGGGAACAATCGACGCAAGCTCATCGCCTCGGTGATTGCACGTATTGTCCACAGTGAATCTGAACAATGGACGTCCGGCTTTATCACACACCCCTTTCAAGACGTTTCGCGCTTCCTCGCTACACAATTCAGAAGCACCGGTCATCTCCTTTGTGTGATTTAATGCCTAGGTATGTATGTATTTAAGAGTACATACCAATGCGTCCCTTTATTTCTATATCTACCTTTCTACCGTCTCATTCATGTTTATTTCTATACCCATCGTGTACAGCATGTAATTGTAACAACATATAACTTGTATATCACACATACCATGATATTGTAAGTATAAGGAAGCAATGTGTATCTGTATTCTGAAAGTGCAATTTACTTTGATCGAAAATTCACATTCAAAAACCCTTTGGGATAATAATAATTCAAACGACGATGGCTGTGTGATGTTACCAGCCATTATATACATGCAATCAATTGCTTCAGGGATTTTTCAATCATTATATACATAATAAAAATAACCTTATTATATTGAATAAATTTTTCCAACCAAATTTTGTAATAATGTCTACAGTTTTTTTTTAGTTCATGTATATGTAATTATGTATTGTAATATGTATGTATAGAAAAGACACCAGGAATATTGAGGCAACTAAAAAAAAAACATTCATTGTTTATACATGAGGTTTTTTGATAGTTTTGCTCATAAGAATTTATTTTTAATAATTATATCAAAGTAAAAATATTGATGGCATCTCGATTGAGAGATTTTAAATTTGTTTTTCATTTTATTTTATATATAAACTTTTTTTTTTACTTACTATTAATGGATAGCGAGAACACTTACTACTAAAATGAAAATTTTAGAAAATTCGAACTTTTAACGGTTCAATCTAAAGAACACATGCTTGAATACAATCTTTAAAATTCTCCAATAGACTTAACATGGATTGGACATTATAGATGACATGATACGTTCAGAAAAAAATTTTCTAGTTATAAAAAGGACAGGTGAATGATATGTTTTGTAATCAATTATTTTAGATATAACTTGTATATATTGTTTGTATATATAAATCAAAATTGATATATAAATCAGGTGTATATATATAATACTTTATATAATATATAGTCTTTTAAGGAGGGTTACTAGAAACATAAACAGTGTGGCAGTTGAATAAAACAAATTTTATAATTTTTACATTCGCCAACGACCATATCGGCTTGAGTACACCAGTTCTCGTCTCTGTAAGTAGGTTTTTATAATCAACAATTTTCCTACACTTCATTCATAATTAATATAATAATATAATCGCAATCGAAGAATATTAAATAATATAATAAATGAAACCAAACATGTAAAAATCACAACATAAATTGATGCATAAGATGTAATAACAGTAGATTTATACCTAACATTGAAGTTAAGTTGTCACTACACAACATACAGATACATTGTTTTGTACTTTTATATATATAGTAATTAGATATGTAATAGTATTCATTTGTTAATTAAATAAAGATTTATTTATAAAAAAAAAAAAAAAAAGTTCTCGTCCGATCACTGAAGTTAAGCAAGGCTGAGCGTGGTTAGTACTTGGATGGGTGACCGCTTGGGAACACCACGTGCCGTTGGCATTTCTTTTGGTATTTTTGTTATTTTTTTTAGTTTAACTCTGAAATTAACAGTGATTATTTGAGCTTAAAACAGTCAACAATGGCATATCATTCAGCTGTTTTTCATTAATTTAAGCAAAAAAGTATGGTAGAGAGAAAATTTTGATGTCTCGAATATCTTTCGAGATATCAAGATTACAAGATCAGTTCTGGGTCCCAAGTCATTCGCCATCTATCTAAATGATGTTCCTAGTTATCCTCGAACAAAACTAGTGGTTTTTGCAACAACATCAGCAGGCTCACTTGTTAAAAAAATTGATGAAAAACAGCTGAAATAATTAATCCAAAAAAAAAAATGACAAAATGAATGCCAACGGCACGTGGTGTTCCCAAGCGGTCACCCATCCAAGTACTAACCACGCTCAGCCTTGCTTAACTTCAGTGATCGGACGAGAACTGGTGTACTCAAGCCGATATGGTCGTTGGCGAATGCTTTTATTCAAAACTATGTTTTGTCTGACTTTTTTTAATTCATGCAGTTACTGAGGTGCTCCACTCATGAGGTTTTCTTAATTGATTCAACAGACGAATAAAAATTACTTGGAAATGACAAATTTGGCTTAAAACAGTTCGAGTGTGACATTTTTTTCAATACTATATGGTTTCAACTATAAGTACTGGAGCTTTGTTCTGTTGGAGCTATTGTACTATTGAGAGAAGGTACATTAACAATTGCAGCTACATTACATAAAGACGCCATATGTAACTAGTTTTAATATTTCAGCAACGCCAACGTCTATATTTTTCTTTTTTTTTAAAGTTTATTTCTGATAACAGTAAAATACATATTATTTGGTGTTAATTTGAGACGTAGAAAAAACTTAAAAAAGGGTCTATACAATACATACAAGGGAGGAGTTTGTTGAAGACATGGCCTGGTGGAAGCAGGCATCTTGATTCTCGAATTCAGACTGGTTGTTTTATCTTTTGATGGATGATTTGTTGATGTCTTTTTTTTTGTGATTACTGATTGTATTTGTGAAAATTTTATTGATGATTTAAATGTTGGAAAAGGCCGAGTGGTAAAACCAACATGTCGTTATTTAGAAAAAAAAATAAAAGTGCTTGAAGATGAAGGATGGTATGTTATATGTTGTGATATTATTATGATGTTTATTATTGGTTTTTTTTTTTTTTTTATTAGCATGTTGGTATTAATTCATGAATAATTAATTTAGTTTATTGAATTTGAGTTATTCATTGTCAATAGTCAATATTTGCATTAGAATCAATGAGACAATTGATGTTATATCTATGAATGTCAAGTCTTTCTACCATACTATTTAGCTGGCTTGAGAATAAGGTTTTTAAAGATGTTGTTAGCTGTTGTATGATGCTAGCTGCTAGTTCTTTATTTATTATTTTAATCCAATCTTGGCTATAACTGTGTTGATTGTTGATTGGTTGTGCTAGTGTTGTTGTATTGTTTAGTATTGTTTAGTATGTTGTTGATCATGTTGGCATATGATAATATGGTTCTTAATGATGCCTGGGCATCAAATGTTCTGGTGTTTACGCCAACGTCTATATCGGCTTAATGCACTAGGTCTCGTCTGATCACTAAAGATACGTAGAGCTGGGTTTTCCGCTAACTTTGCTCAAGTGCTGAGCTTATATCTATTGAATCAATTTTCATTCGCTACAAAGCATTTTGTTTTTTTTTCTCATATAATTATTGTTGAATCAATTAAAGAAAACTTTATGAGTAAAAAAAAGTCTAATATGTCTATAAATAAAACTAATTTCTTAACTTCTGCATTCGCCAACGACCATATCGGCTTGAGTACACCAGTTCTCGTCCAGTTCTCGTCCGCACCGGTTCTCGTCCATATCGGCCTGATTGCACCAGTTCTCGTCCTATGTGTCGTATTTATATAATATCTCATTAAAATAAAACATATTGATGCTAAAAATAATACAAATCTGTGTAAACAGTGACCATAAACATTGTTAAAATTAAAACGAAGTTAAACCTAAGTTTATTAAAAAAGTTAACAAGCTAAAATCAAAATAGGTGAGGAATCTAACCTCAAAACTCAAAATGACAGCTCTACGAGCGCAAACACAACAAGTTTAAGCAGTCATTCAGATGCTGGATTCCACTTTCCTCAAAAGAAAAGAAAGCGCACAATAAGTCAAGATACCATATCAAATAAAATAACAAAAATAAACAACATAATGCCACTACAAACAAGAAATAAGTACCAACCACTTCAGACTCACGTTGACACAGATTTATCTGACGAGGAAGAAATGATTACCGATCAAGACCAAACCAAAGACCAACACACCAAAAAAGGTAATGAAAATTCACAGAAAACAGCAAAAAAAGAAGCTAGACCACCACCACTAGTAGTACATGGAATCATCAAGGATCTCAGAGTATTTCACGAAGGCATACAAAAAGTAATCAATAAAAATGAATACAATATCAAAATACATGGTGACTACACTGAAATATTTACCAGAAACAAAAAAGACTTCACTTCTTTAATCAAACACTACGAAAACATCAAAATCCCATACCACACTTATACACAAAAAGGTGAACGAAAAAGAACTTATGTAATCAAAGGTTTACATCAACAAGTCACAACAGACGAAATTAAAACTGAACTTTCAGAATTAGGTGTACAAGCCGAAAATATATTTCTCATGAAGAAAACAAAAGAAACAAAATTTTTAATAACCACTGAATCTAACACTCAGTTAGATCATTTAAAACAAAAAATACCATACATCGCCCAAACAAAAATAAGCTGGGAACATTACAACAACAAAAAACGAATAACACAATGTCATAGATGTCAAGGTTGGGGACATGCCACGATGAATTGTCATGCACAACCTGCATGCCTAAAATGTGCCAAAAGTCATCTTACCAGTGAATGTACAAAACCAAAAGACACTCCAGCAGAGTGTGTTAACTGTGGAGAGGATCACCCAGCTAATGCATCAATATGCATTGCATATAAAAAAAGAATTGATCAATTAGAAGCAACAAAAACCAAAAACACCAAGCGAAGAGAACACAACACAACATATTATCCAAACCTGGATAACCAAAGAGCATTTCCAAGTTTAAAAACAACTAGACAACAACACATAAATAAGACAAGTGAAAGCCCATCTAATCATCAAGACAAATTCGATACCAATACCAGCACCAATAGAAACACAAACATACTCAATAATAATACCAGAACTCCATGGGGACTAACTTTCAAGCCAACACAAGGTAACAATGTTAACTCAATAACAAATTTAAATATGCTTTCAAATGAATTTGAAGAACTTCAAAAAGAACTTGATATAAAAGAAATGATAAATCTAGTCAGGGAATTTAGATTAAAACTCACAAATTGTAAATCAAAATCAGAAAAATTTCTTCTAACACTTGAATTTTGTAATCAACTTGATGGCTAATTTAAAAATTTGTAGCTGGAACTCAAATGGACTTAGAAATAAAATAAGTGAATTAACAGAGTTTATAAATAGGGAAAATATTGATATTATGTTAATCAATGAAACTAGATATAATAACACACTAAAATTAAAAATTAAGAATTATAAATGTTTGAGAAAAGATAATAATAGTGCCTCTGGAGGTATTGCAGTATTAATTAAAAATAATATTCCTTACAAAGAAATAAAAAACAATATCAAAGTTCCATTAGAATTTATATGCATAAAATTACTAAGCAATATACATATAATAGCTGCATATTGTAGCCCAAATAAAGATTTCAGAGCCAATGATATAAATAAATTATTAAATATAAGTAACAAAGTAATAATCTTAGGTGACTTAAATGCTAGACACAAAGCTTGGAATTGTCACATTAACAATAGAAAAGGTAGAATATTATATGACTGTATGAACACAAACAACTGCTGTATTATGTTTCCAACTGAACCAACACACTATCCGTTCAATGGTACCACACCAACCACTATTGACATTGGGTTGAACAAATGTGTTGGCTCAGCCTCGAATCTCCAAGTATTAACAGAACTTTCATCTGACCACAACCCAATACTTTTTACACTAAAAAACCAAAACAGAACCACTGATACCAAGATCTCATTAAACTATGACAAAGCTGACTGGGAAAAATTACACAATTTAATCGACAAAAAAATCAAAATTACACAAGATATCAACTCACCTGAAAAAATAGAAAAAGAAATACAAAAATTCACTAGCATAATCCAACACTGTATAAAAGCATGCATTCCAACAAAAACACACAAACAAACCATTGACGAACTACCCAGTGACATAATTGATTTGATTAAAGATAAAAATAGAATTCGTAGAAAATGGCAAGTAACTAGAATTAAAGAACATAAAATAGAATTTAATAGAATCACAAAACAAATCTCAAATGAAATTTTTAAATACAGAAATAACACTTGGAACAACAAGCTGTCAAAGATAAATCCACATGACAAGTCACTTTGGAGAATGACTAAAATATTTAAAAGTGAACACCAACCAATCCCAACACTTATCAAAAACACTGATGAGGCAATCACTGATAGTGATAAAGCAAACATGCTTGCTTCGCAGTTTGAAAATGTGCATGCCATAGATCTAACAAACAACACATACGAACAAACACAAATTATTCGAGAAGTAGAACAGTTTATTAATGACACAAACACGAACGACTCGGAAAATTTTACTTGCACAAGACATGAATTAAAAGAAATAATTAAAACCCTACCATCAAAAAAAGCTGCTGGTATAGATAAAATTCAAAATATAATATTGAAAATCTTTAGTCAAAATACCCTGAGTCAGTTGACTAACATAATAAATGCAATTATTAAATACTCACATTTTCCAGCCCAGTGGAAGACTGGTGATGTGGTACCAATATATAAATCTGGAAAAGTACAATCTGAACCTAGCAGTTACAGACCAATTAGCCTGCTACCTACTTTAAGTAAACTAACAGAAAAAGTAATATTAAAAAGAATGAATCAATTTGAACAAAAAGAAAAAGTAATTGTTGATCACCAGTTTGGTTTCAGAGAGAAGCATAATACAGTACAGCAAGTGGTTAGAATAGTTAATGATACAAGTGTTAATTTTAATAAAGATAATGTTACTGTTATGTTATTTTTAGATATAGAAAAAGCTTTTGATCGAGTGTGGATAGATGGCCTCATTTACAAAATGATCAAATTAAACTATCCTAAATGTCTGATTAAATTCATGAACTCGTATCTGAAAAACAGACATTTTAGAGTCACTGTGAATGGTGAATCATCAACAAAACGTAGAATTAATGCTGGGGTTCCTCAGGGTTCAGTTCTGGGTCCCAAATCATTTAACATTTATTTGAATGACATTCCCAGTTTTCCGCAAACGAAATTAGCGTTGTTTGCGGATGATACGGCTATCTATACACACTCTTTCGGTGCAGGTATAGCTGGCTGTAGAATTTCATATTACGTAAAACTATTAGAAAAATTCTATTCCACTTGGAAAATATCGTTAAATGCAAGTAAAACTGAAGTGTTAATTTGTGCCAGGAAAAGCAAAGAAATTAGAATTTGTACACCAATCAAAGTATGTAACATCGAAATAAAACCAACCAACTCAGTGAGATATTTAGGTGTACATTTGGACTCTAAAATCACCTGGAAAAAACATGTAACTGAAGTTCTAAGAAAAGCATATATGGTTCAACATAAATTGTATCCTTTATTACTAAGCAAAACTTTATCAAAATATAACAAAAAATTGATTTACACAATGATACTCAGGCCAATAATAATGTATGCAGTACCAGCGTGGTGCAGTGCAGCATATACAAACATCAAACCATTACAAATTTTCCAAAATAAATGTCTTCGGCTAATTTTGTCAAAAGATAGATATACTAAAATAACTGAGCTTCATGACAGAGCAAAGATTGACACAATCTTTGATCATGCAAAAATACTCGCCGAAAACTTTTATAATACACAACTAAATCATAATCCTCTACTCAAAGACATAACCGAAATCAGAAACCATAATCTTCCTTTTAAATTGAAATATAAACTTCCTTATCAAAATCTTAAAATTTTTAACACATTACATAGAAACAAGAACAACAAACAATAGTAATAGTAATAATAATAATAATAATGATAGTAATTAATGAAAACAAAAAATAAGAACAAAACAAAAATATAAAGACCGATAGACCAGAGCAACAAAACTCTAGTAAAAATCTGTAAGTAGGTTTTTATAATCAACAATTTTCCTACACTTCATTCATAATTAATATAATAACATAATCGCAATCGAAGAATATTAAATAATATAATAAATGAAACCAAACATGTAAAAATCACAACATAAATTGATGCATAAGATGTAATAACAGTAGATTTATACCTAACATTGAAGTTAAGTTGTCACTACACAACATACAGATACATTGTTTTGTACTTTTATATATATAGTAATTAGATATGTAATAGTATTCATTTGTTAATTAAATAAAGATTTATTTATAAAAAAAAAAAAAAAAAAAAAAAGTTCTCGTCCGATCACTGAAGTTAAGCAAGGCTGAGCGTGGTTAGTACTTGGATGGGTGACCGCTTGGGAACACCACGTGCCGTTGGCATCCTTTTTTGCTATTTTTTTAGATTAATTAATACAGCTGTTTTTCATTAACTTTTTTAATAAGTGAATCTGCTGATGTTGTTTGAGGAACACTAGGAATTACATTCATATGTATGTTGAAAGACTTGGGACCCAGAACTGAACCTTTTCTGTAAAAGAAAAAGCAGAAGAACAAATCACTAATTTACAAACAATAAGAGACAAAAAAGAAACACAAACACAGTTCACATCAGAACACAGAGCTGACTGGCCAAACAAAAAACAACACAACCAATTCTGGATCCAACAAGACGTACATAAAATACTCAACAAACTTCCAAACAAAACATCGAGTGGACTAGATAATATTCCAACAATAATATTAAAGCATCTACCACCAAAACTAAACAGAGCATTAACAATTATATTCAATAATGCACACAACAATTACTACTTTCCAAGAAATTGGAAATGTGCAAAAATACTTCCAGTACTAAAGCCAGGAAAAAACGAAAACGAAGCAACATGCTATAGACCGATTAGCCTGACACCAACTCTGAGCAAGGTGTATAAAATATTAATAAACGAAGAAATATTAAAACAAAAAGAAAAAATTATCCCAGATAACCAATTTGGTTTTAGACATAGGCACTCAACAGTCCACGCACTTAACAAATTCATGTCAGACGCCAACCAACATGTTAGCAATTGCAAAATGGTTGGAGCAGCTCTCATTGACCTAGAGAAAGCATTCGACTCAGTATGGATAAATGGGCTAATTTACAAATTACTAACAAAGAATTTCCCTAAACACCTAATCACAACAATCATTGACATGTTAACAGACAAAACATTCAAGACATGGGACGGAAAACACCTGTCAACCGTAACATACAAAATACGTGAAGGCTTACAACAAGGAACAGTAAATTCACCAATACTGTTTAACATATTTACAAGTGCAATTATCAATTGTATACAATATATACATGAATGAAAACAACGACACTTACTCCATTGCATTCGCAGATGACCTACTAATATATGTAGCATCAAATAAAACTGATCTAATCCAAAGCCAACTAGAGAAATTGGTAAACCAAGTCAACACATGCTATGCAACTTGGAACCTAAGACTAAATCCAAATAAATGCGAAACAATCCTCATAAGAAAGCCAGAAAGAACTACCTCTCCAAGCATAACAGAGAAAGTTATAAAAAATTCCAAATCAAAACAAACTTGCCATGCACTAATACAATAGTAGACATACCTCACAAACAAGAAGTCAAATACCTTGGAGTATGGATTGACAAATTAATAAGAGGTAATACTCACATAGTAAAACAAATCACTAAAGCTAGACAAGCATTTAAGGCTAACAGAAGACTCTTCTTCAACAAAAACCTATCTAAGAGAGTAAAAATTATATGTTACTTACTCCTTATTAGACCAATACTCACCTATGCAGCACCAATTTGGTGGAACACTGGAGCTGCATTGATGGAATTAATAAGAGCATTCGAAAGATCATGTATCAGAACATGCCTAAGCCAGCACAGAACAGCTGAGTTAGATTACTATGAATTTATTGATAACAAAAAATTGCTAAACATGGCAGGAATACCAAGAATTGACAACTTTATCATAAAACTAACGAGGGAGTACATGAGAAAAGTTGAACATGTTGACAATGGAATAATAAAAAAATTCAAAGAAAGGATGTTAACGAAAAAAAAATCCAAAACTCAAAAGGATACATAGCACCACAAGCATTTACAAATTTGGAGTAATCCAGGATAGAAAAAATAGACGAATACTACCCAGGTAGGAAGTGACGACGGGGACAAGCTTGGGACAAGCTCGTTTGTCAGGCTCTGAGGCTCGTGTCAAGCTTCACTACCCGGCTTGTGTCAAGCCTCGGTGAACCCTGGAATGTTCACTAAATTTTTGCCGGTGTCAGGCTTGTATTCCAGGCTTGTTTCCCAGGCTTGTACCAAGCCTCATTTCTAAGCTTGTATCAAGCCTCACTACCTGGCTTGTGTCAAGCCTGGCTGAGCCCTGGAATGTTCACTAAGTTTTTGCCGGTGTCAGGCTTGTATTCCAGGCTTGTTTTCCAAGCCTGGCACAAGCCTGTGTCTAAGGCTTGACACAAGCTTGCAAAAAAAAACTAAAAAATAATATAAATAAACTATTATTGTTAGTTTATGTTTATAACATTATTTTTTTTTTATTTAAACAATTTGAATAAACGACATTCATTAAACGAAAACGAATGGAAGTAACGTGCGATAGATCCGGGGTCTCTCACGTAGAAGTCGAACGCGCTATCAAACCAACCGTCGGGGTATTGATGTAAGATGTAGTGAAACTTTTTTATATGAATAAACTCTACTGAGACTCAAAGCCTGACACAATAGTCAAAGCCTGATAATTTCTCCTTAAAATTTATATAACATTTATACAACTAATTACTATTTTTTTTTTTTTTTTTATTAAATATATGCACAAGTCAAGTCTCGTGTGAGGCTTGGTGAAACGATGGGCACCAGCTTGACACGAGGCTGTGTTTCAAGGCTTGTGTAAGACCGGGTAAAATCAACGGGGACAAGCTTGTTTCAAGCCTGTGCAGCCAAGGCTCGTGTGAGGCCGGGTAAAAGCAAAAAATACAGACTTGACACAAGACTGAGTTGCCAAGGCCCCTGTGAGACCGGGTAAAATCAAAAAATACAGGCTTGACACAAGACTGCGTTACCAAGGCCCGTGTGAGACCGGGTAAAATCAACGGGCCCAGGCCTGAGACAAACCTTGGCTACCAAGGCTTGATACACAGCCCTTGCACAAGCCTGACACGGTCGTCAAGCCCGAGAATTCCTACCTGGGTATACCACTGGCCAAGACACAGAGCAAATAAAAAAATACCAAGTTTAGAAGAATACAAACAACGTAAACCAGTATACTCAATGAGAATACCAGACAGGGATTTCTTTGACTGGGACAGAATAATACCTCATAAATACTGGTGGCTTGAAGAAGCAAAACATATATAGACGAATTCAACAACAGACAAAAACGATGGAAA